>NC_061862.1:86273844-86577657 GCF_907164915.1 Impatiens glandulifera
ATACAAAATGTCATAAAACATTATAATGATGAAATGCCGCATTGGTGTAGTGGTTCAAAGTTAGATGTAATGGTGTGTGACGGAAGGGTGGTCCCCTGTTCGAATCCAATTGATGAGATGATTTATTTTGTAAAAATCATGACTATAGGAAATTATTTCTTTATAGTAATTAGACAATTTATTAGGCAGAAATTATGAGATGAATGAATGCCCATAACAAATGTCTTATATAGAAATTTGATCTGTCAAAAAGATTTTAACCATGAATGTTAGAATCATTCTAATTTCTTGTATAGAAATTATGAAATAAAATAGGGCACTTAACGATTTCTTATGTAAAATTTAATTTGCTAAAATGACTTTGTCATTTATATTTTGAAGCATTTTAATTTATTCTATAGAAATTATGTGATTAATAATGACAGAACATGAATGTCATATGTATAATGAGATTAAATAAGTTGTTTATGTTAGAACTTATTCTAATCATGCATTTAAAGAGACACGACTATGCTAGTCGAATTTGTTTTTGTAAAAATTGTCTCGGTGAGAACAATCTACCCAGATTTATTTTGAGAGTGCATACTCGCTTCACGTCGATTATTGTTCAAAACATGGCAATGTAAGTGTTTCGATTAAGATATGAAATATATTTATAGATATATTTTATTTGATTATGTTGCTAAGTGATAATATATATATATATATATATATATATATATATATATATATATATATTAGCTAATAATACGATAATTCATGTTCATTCATAATAAGTATGATTATTTAGCAATTTGTATACATATATGAATAAAGATCTATTGTAAATGCATTCTGTTTTAATAGAAAATTCTGGAAATTTTTTTTTATAAAATTATGTGTCTTTTGGTATACAAAAACTTTTTATGAAAAGTTAAAGTCATCTAATTAATTAAGAAACAGATTGATGACATGAACAATTATTTATAATAATTATTTATTTTATATTTGATTAAAGATAAATTTTCAATTATTGATGTATTTTAGAAAGATATTTGTTTAATGATATATGAAGTAAGTATAATATGTATGACATATCATTTGATTATGTTATTCAATTATATATTTGATATACATAATCATAAAGACTTGTTTAATTTGATATTTTTGAAATCTAATAACTACAAGAAAATTTGTGTTTGATTTGAGAAATAATGTGGCAAACGTGCCGATATTATGGGATGCACGTGCAATCAATATAAATGTGTAAGCGGATTCGACCAAAATTGCTTGAAACATTATGATTTCTTTTGTAGAAATAATGTGACATGGTGAATATTTATTTGATTAAATATTCTAATTTCTTTTATAGAAATAATGTGATGAAATAAATATTTTGATTGATTAAATATTATAATTTCTTATATAGAGATTATACGAAGAATGATTTATATATGAATAAACATTCTAATCTCTTGTACAAAAATTATATTTTATTGAATTAAATATTTATAATATAGTTATCTTATTCATTGTATGATAAGTATAACAAAAGAAATTTGTAAAAGAACTGTGTAACAATTTCTTGATTAGAAAATCATTGATTTAAATCATATAGATGTGTGTGATTTAAAAAAAAAAGTACCAACACGAATGTGGGGGAAAATATTTTTATTGATAATAACACAAAAATAATTGTGTATATTATATAAAAAGATAATTTATTGTTAGAGAAATGTGTTCTCTATAAAAGATAAAGTTGCGCAACTTTACAAAAAAAAAAAAACAAGAAAATGTCTTCTTTATATTTGCTGAGTTGGTGCTCAAATCGATATTTAAAATTTAAGGATTTTGAAATCAAGAAACGTATCATATTTTGACATTACTTTCATAAAATTTTTGAAGAATCAATGTCTTCAAAAGAATTTTATGAAATAAATAAAAATGAAAGTTTATAAAGTCTTGATATGACTTATAATAAATTTTATAATAATGATATGAAGATTTGATCATACTTTTATTAAAAAATGGATGTGACAATTATATATATCATGAATACAATGAAATTTATTTCATTACGTGTCTTTTGTACGATATTTTTATTGTTGAAAATTAAGATAAAAATGATTAAATCCATTAAGGATATGAATTGTACTAAATGAAATATCATGTTGTTGCCAAATGATATATTGATATTATTAAATGAAAGACTTTACGTCTAAAAGTGAATATGTTTACACGAAGTGCAATCTACGTATGAAAATCTTTTAAGAAACTTATGATGGATAGATTAAACGTTATAATCTATATTTTTGACTTATGTCGAAAAACAAAATATTTTTATGTAAAATATATAATCGTTTACACGAAGGCAGAATAGTTCAAAGACATTTTGTCTAGTAAACAATATTTTCATAAAAAAATTAAATGATAAGCATGTACGAATGACTATGCTTCTTATTAGAAGATTTTCCAAGATTAACTAAGTGTACCAAGAGAAATTTCTAATTATTGTGATAGTAATTTGGACAAGCTTAGAGTCAATGACAAGTCTAGACATACACGTCTTAGACATAATGTTATTAGACTATAGTCTCTAATGGAGTTATCAAATTTGTTATGTAAGTCAAAGATAATATTGTGGATCCACTAATCAGATTATTGAATAGAGAGGTAGTTTGAAGTCTTTTGAGATATTAGCCTATTATAAGTTGGTATGAAGGAAAACCCAACCTATGTAGACTAGAGATCCCAAGAACTAGGTTCAATGGGATAACCTAATTGTACTGACTTGGAAAGTTATTGTTGAGGATTAATCATATAACTAAACAATATATATTTTGACGAGGATAAGTATATCGCTTTTAATGATTCTTTGTGAGCAAAGATATCACCTATGTGAGGGAGAAGTGTGGCCGCTTTGAAAGAATTGCACGGATCAATTCTAGACCATATCACAGAACCAGGCGCGTGTTCCATGACCAAAATGGACACAACCATGAGAGCTTGACATGTATCAGAGAGAATTCTATGTGAAAGTGTGTAATTTTTTTACACAAATGGCAGAATAGTTCAAGGAAATCGAGTCTACTAACCAGCTAGTAAATTTATATACTTTCATAAGGGAATGTTCAAAGGGTTACTCTTACCTATCTTATATAGAATTCAACTGTTGAACCTTTCACCAGATTAATCTTTCAATTTCCATTAATGTGGGGGATTGTTGGAATTTTTAAACTAATTCTATAAATTCCATTAATTAATGTAAATTAGAATGTGGGTAATAAAATTAAATCAAATTCACATTAAATTTAAACATGAATTAAAGTGTGAAATTTGATCCAAATGTTTGAATTAATTAATTTAAATTAATTAATCAAAATGCCTTGATGACCAATTAACAAAATGTTGTTAATTTGTAGTGTAACTTACATGAGTTTGTTATTATTATTAATTGTTATGATGATTTAATATTATTATTAACAAATTAAAAAAACATGTAACATGAGTATTGCAAAATAAATGTCTTCATTAATTTTGACAATCAATTACCCTTCATTAAGAAGAAATATTAAGGCAAATGAAGAGGCAATCAATGTCAACCGTTGGATCAATTGATGATTTAATTAACAGTTTATTATTTCAACAATATTAATAGGCATTCTATCACACACCATTTGATACACAAAAAACCACACCATTTCATCCTTGATTAATTTCTCACTCTAGAATCCCAAAAGCCTTCTTCTTGTATTGTGAGTGTTCTTCGAGTTCTTTTCTCGATATTTTTCGTTGAAACCGGTGATAGTTCAGGTACACTAGTCAAGTTCGATAAGTATATATTTTAGTGCAGAATCACTATAGAATTCGTTTTACCCTAGGAGACAGTCATCTGCGATAAACTCTAGCACAAACGGGAGATGATGAAACTGTTTTAATGGAAATGTGTTAAGCACATGCCTCGAATCAACCATTTATTCTGTGATATTGTTCTTCATATATTTTATTTATTTCATTTATTTGTAACATCATTATATATATATTTTTATAAGTTATTTCAAGACAGAATGTCTAACCGAAATTACATGTCCTGAGAAGTAATATATCAATATGAGCTAAATAAAATCATGTAATTAAACTGATGCACTTGAACAACAAGAAGAAGATGATCATAATAAATTCAAGTGGATATCTGGAATCAGCAAAGAGGGCACAAGTTGTTGAGATTAAGCCACTTCTCAATGCAATCACCATGGAAAACATGCCTACAACATCCCATTCTTTTCAACTTAGTCTCATCCATAAAAAGCAACTCATCTTGACAAACGACACACTTTTCTCCACCAACTAACTCCACCGCAAAACAAATTTTGGTTCGTACTATCCGACCGCCTCATCTGCTCTTCTGACGCCGTCGTCGTCGTCTCCGACAATCTCACCTCCTCTAGCTCCATAACATCTATCGAACCCTCATCATCATCATAATTATCATTATCTTCATCATCGTGAGTATCCCCATAATCTTCCACATAAATTGACACAAAAAAGGATAGTGTTGAGGTGTTCCTTGCCATTGCGGGCGGGTTTTTTTAATTCCAGGTAAACGGGTCAGAGTTTTCTGTTATGAAAACGGGTTAGAGTATAAATACTTTTTTTTGGTATTTTCTCATAACATACAGTAAGGTTGAGAGAGAGTGAATTACAAATCTAGGGTTTTCAAGTTTCCTTCTTCTTCTTGTTCTTTGGCTGGTCCAGAGAGAAAGATTGGGGAGCTTTTGATTGTGGAGTAGTCCAATCATTCCTAGTGTAATCATTTCTTTCATTTGAGAATAGGGCATATAAGTTTCTACTATTGACATTTATTTGATTTAGTGAAACTTATTCCTCTCGTGGACGTAGGTCGATTTTGACCGAACCACATATATTGTGTTGTCATTTATTCCTTTGTGCTATTTCAGTTTCGTAATCTGTTTGTCGTCATAGACGATTTGAAACTGATTTGTTACAGGTTTGATTTCGAAGAAGATCCATAGTTTTGCTGTTGCAAAACCCAACAGATAGAATCACCCATTCTCTGGCTACGTCTCGGATAGGATCCATCATACTTTTGGTTGGCCGGACACCCACATCGACTATCATGCGGGAGACGGTATCCCAAAGGACTTCATCACCATCGCACAACAAATTATCACGTGGAATCATGAACGAATCCTTGTTATCCCCTGTTTCAACTAATTCCCCTTTGTCGAAACTTTCCATGTTTTCCATATCTGAAACATATAAAGTGGCAAAACTGGCTACAATCTTAATATAAAAGTAAAGTTTCTGGTTGGCCGGAATCTCTACATTGTCATCCTCAATCACGCTACTTCTCAACGGCCATGCTTTGCATAAAGGATCATAAACAATATTTATTGATTGATTCATCAGTTTACAAAAAGAGAAAGATGAACTTAATTTATTGTATAGAGAGAATGAGAGAGGTTTAATAATTTGTTATATAAAGAGAATGACACACTATGATTTTAAAAATATAAACATTTATTTTATTAGCAGTAAATATTTTCAAATTTCATATTAAATAAAATGATATTTTTTATGAATTAGTAACTTCCTTATTAAGAAAATATCAGTTTTATTTATTATTATTATTATAATCTTAACTTTTTAAATTAATTTTATAATATCAAATTTAAATAATAAGAATTAATAAATAAAATATATCTAATTCCATTTTTTAATAAAATTATTTAAATAAATAAATATAATATTTTTTTATTTAATAATTAATACATTTAAGCTTTTATTATATTAAATAAAAATAAAAATATTAACTTTTTTTGTCTAAATAAATTTATAAACTAAATTATTTTTCATAATTAAATACATTAAATTTCCGTGGGCCAGTGAACTTGAAAATAAACTGACAAATATATATATTTATAATTATTTAACTTTTTTTTAACTAATGGTTCCTTTTCAAAAAAACAATTGTCTGTGTATCTGAAACATAAATATCTAATTGTTTGTCATACTAGTTGATAGTGCTCTCTTTTTTTTTATCAGGCTACATCCGAATTGCATGTTTCCAACTTTTATCAGGCTACATCCCAATTGCATGTTTCCAACTCTTTATCACGTTACATAATCTCAATGACATGCTTCTAATAAGAATTTATATTTATATATTAATTAATTAAATTAGAGAATAAAAAAGAAGTAATCTATTATATAAAGAGAATGCCATAGGTTTTAATAATTTCTGTATAATATAAAGAGAATAAGAGACTGAGGGTTTTAAAGATAAACTATTATTTTGATTAGTAATAAAATAATATAGAAATTATAATTAATTAATTATATATATTATATCATATTATATCAAATCATATCAAAATAATACATCAAACATGCTTAATCTTTAAAGATTTTTTAATTTGTACACGCGGAAATCATCGATTTCTTTTTTGAGAATGAAGGTAAATGGAAATAAAATGGAAGAGACCTTATTTTAATGTCCTCACTAAGCATTTTTAATAAAAGTTAATAATAAAAATAAGTGTAATATCTCGGTTGAAAATATTATTCGAGATGACGAGATGCATTTCCTCCATCTGCATAAATTAAACACGTTAGTAACTGCAACAACGAGAAAGTTATATATAAATATATACATAAAATAATGCTTAATTTAAAGTGTCTGAATTTAATTTAAAGTGTTTGAATTGTTGGGTCGAGAGTTGTGATTAATTTGAATATGTATGTGAAAGTGATAAATATTAGAATCGGGTAGTGGGTTGACCCACACATAAACTTGAAATTGTTAAATTAAAATAATTAAATAAAAAATGTGATACACAAGTCTCGAACATACAACTAGGGTCGGCAATTTTAGACCCGACACGAAAACACGACCCGGACCGAACACGAAAATATCAAGTTAGGGTCAGGTTAAGGTCATGTATTTTTTTGTTCGGGTCAAAATCAGACCGACTTATTTAACCTAATTAATAAACACGTCAAAATCGAGTCAACTTGAAATGACCCAAAGTAGACCCGATAACTCATTAACAAGTTTATTTTGTTGAGTTCATTGAAATTATAAGTTTATTTTAAATTAAGTCTAGTAAATAAATGGATATAACCTATAATTTCAATTAAATATAAGGAAAGCAGAGTAATGAGCTACTCCTAATTTAGAAAATTACTAGATTTTGTTTCTAATTATAGGGTATTTTTTCAAATTTTCACAACTAGTTCTAGCTATTTATAGACATCCTAACCGACTTGAACAATATATACAGACTCCTTAATCATTTTATCTTTTCATAATTTTATGTTTTTTATTATTCTTCTAAAAGTATAATGAAATTATCTTGTTTTATTTTTCAGGTAAAAAAAAATTATTTTGATAATGTTTGTTATATGATATTAGTTATAGAGGTATGAATTATAAACGATATTAAGAGGTATAAATTATATATTTTATTTGTATTTGGTTGAAATTATAAGAGGGTTATAAATTGTATAGATTTTATAATTCTATGTTTGGTTGGTAGTATAAAAATATTGTATGAAATGTAAAAATTATTTTTACCCTTTATATTTATATAATTTAATTTAATTATTAAATTAATATATTTTTTTATTTTTATTATTTCTTTCCATTCATCATGTGTTGTTTTATTATTACTTGTAATTTGTAAACACATCTTGTGTTAGGTTATAAAATATTTTTAATAAATGTTGAATATTAAAACTTTGTTTCTCATCTATAATTCTTTTACTTGTTTGTTTATGGAAAATCATAAACTCTTTTAGATCTAATTTAATCCACTATATTAAATCATGAACTTAGTAATAAGTAATTCTTATTACTTTATTTTAGAATATATCTAGTTGATACAGAAAATAATTGACAATCAAATAACTCACACTACTCACACAATTAATAAAATTATCATTATATATTAAACTAGAATGAATCCCGTGTATTTTCACGAAAAAAATATATTTAAAATATTATTTACATATAAATATTTTAGATAAAATTAATATTATTCAAATCTAATTAATTTAAAATTGGTTTTTAATTTATAAAAATTAAGTTTAATCTTAAACTTAATGTTAACATATATTTTATTCCATCAGCACCCTACTTAACCTTTAATTTATTATCATCTTGTGAGTCACACTTTTTCATATATCATTTTTATCCTCTCGGGGGTCGATCTCAATTGATGACACTTCTTTTATATCTCGTCAAATTCGACCACCATTCTTAATTCCGACATCACACTCGACAAACCACCTACCCGACCTCCATCTCGTGACCTCACACTATCAAATGCTCGCCAAACCAACCACTAATACCGACCTCACACTTGACAAACCACCCACCACCCGACCTTCATCTCGTGACCTCATACTTTCAAATGCTCGCCAAACCAACAACTAATTCTGACCTCACACTCGACAAATCACCCACCACCCAATCTCTATATCGCGACCTCACACTTTCAAATGCTCGTCAAACCAACCACTAATTCTGACCTCACACTCGAAAAACTATCAACCACCCGACCTCCATATTGTGACCTCACACTTTCAAATACTCGCCAAACCAACCACTAATTCTGACCTCACACTCGACAAACCACCTACCACCCGATTTCCATCTCGTGACATCACACTTTCAAATGCTCGACAAACCAACCCATAATTCCAATCTCACACTCAATAAACCACCCACCACCTACCTTCATTTCGTGACCTCACACTTTCAAATGCTCGTCAAACTAAACAATAATTCCGACCTCACACTCGACAAACCACCCACCACTCGACCTCCATTACCCGACCTCACACTTTCAAATGCTCGCAAACCAATCACTAATTCTGACCTCACACTCGACAAACCATCCACCACTCGACCTCCATCTCGTGACCCCGCACTTTTAAATGCTCATCAAACTAACCATTAAGTCCGACCTCACACTTTCAGATGTCTCGTATCATTTGTTTAAAAGTTGCGTCACCATATATTATAGTCAACAATGCATTTTTGAAAATCTAAAATTGAATATTATGGGATTCAAACCATGGTCTCAAACATAAAATGAGAACACTTTAACCGCTAGATCATTTAAGATTGTTAAAATAATTTTATTATTTTGTGTATGTATTTATATTCTGTATTTAATATTTATTACCAATTAATTAATTTTTATATTAATCAATAAATTATTTATGCTAATAAAAAAAATATTATATATATGATGAGAGAAAAAATATATTATAAAAGATAAAATGTATTTATATAAAATTAATAATGAAAAATAATATAATATAATATAATATATAAGGTAACTACTTTTATTATATATATATATATATATATATTATAGTTAATAATGCATTCTTGAAAATCTAAAGTTGTAGCCCTAGTTTCAAACATAAAATTTGAACACTTTAACGGATAGAGCACTTGAGATTATTGAAATAATCTTATTATTTTGTGTATATTTATATTTTATATTTAATATTTATTACCAATTAATTAATTTTTATATTAACCAAAAAATTATTTATGCTAATAAAGAAAATATTATATATATATATATAAATGTATAATAAAATGTTTTTATATAAAATTAATGAAGACAAATAATATATATAAGGTAATTACATTTATTATATTATATATATATATAAATTATTAATAAAAAAATATATTTTATGATTAGTGAGAATATATATATAATTAATGAGTTAAAAAATAATTAGAAAAAAAAGGTAAATATTTTTATAATCTTTAAAATGTAAAATTTAATTAAGAAAGAGAATATGAGAGAAGAGATAGAAAATAACTAATGACGTGGATTATATACTCGATGACTGGATTATATAATCGATGACTTGATGATGTGAATTATTGTGATGCTGGTTGACTTTAAGCATTATTATATATATATATATATATATATATATATATATATATATATATATATATATATATATATATATATATTTATTTACCATAATATTTTAAATTATCTTATATGTTTTATAGCACCAATAATTTATTTACATTTTTATTTATTTATTTAATACTTAATATTATATATATTTAAATAAAATCTAAGATCTAATATTTTTTAAATAATTTTAACATTTTTGGAAATGGGGGAGTAAATGAGCAATATATTAACTTTTTATATATAGAGATTCAACAAACTATAATTATAAAAAGTGTAAATAACATGTTAAATATGAAGAAAAAATATTTATACATTAATATAAAATCATTTACTCATTCACGTAGCACCCACTCGAGAACAGTAGAGGTCCTTTGACACATATTATTCTGAAAAAATTTCTACAAAACACATCCCGAGATAATAACTTTAAGATAGACTTCGTTGTATTTTTTGTCTTCAGTTTTTTGTGGACTTCGCAAAATCCACAGTGCATGTATACCCAAACTAGTTAGCCGAATTCTATGTAATATGATTTTGACCTTCTTGTAAACTCATTTCGTCTTGGTGTAAAGGCATCTTGACTTTCATGTAAAATCATTTGAGCCTCTCTGTTTTTTTATACAGATTCAAGATTTTGAAATACCTACAAGATGTATCTAAAATTAAAGATTACAACTGGGGTGCAAGTTTATTTTAGACAGACTTGTGGAAAGTTCTTATAAGTGGCAATTCAAAAAGACATCATATTTCCATGGACCACCAACGTTTCTTTTGTTGAGTGTACAAATATGCAACATGTTATAGTTTAATAATTTATAATTTTGTTTAACGTAATATATTTATTAATGCAAATGTATAAGTTGTGCTACTTGAACCATGTCGTTGAGTTAAACTGTAAGATCCCAAGGACTTTCCCAATTTTTGGATGCTAAGACGACCAGAAGATGTACGAGAGGGTTGAGTATGAATCCACACATGGGAGGTTTGGACATGGTAACGTCATTGGTCGCATAGAAATTCCAATGATAGAAGAATATGAGCAGCCTACAAATCAGAACCCTCCAAATGACAAGCCTAAGATGAACAACCTCCGCATGAACATGCTTGGGATGAGAAGCCTCAAGATGAACATCCTATTAATGAGCAAAATGAAAAGCCTCAAACTAAGAAGTCTCAGACTGAGAATCCTCAGACTTAATAGCCTCGTAATGAGCATTCTAGGAGTGACTATACATCAAATTTTTCCTTATGTTTGAGGAGGGTTGTTACCGCTACAAAAGCATTGGCACGAAGTGCTAAATATCTAAATGAGATGTACCACATTAACGCAATTGAACTTGTATAATCCGCTTTTGAGCCTTTTTCCATGGTCGTAAACTACCATTCAGTCCTTAGAGAAGGCTTAGCAAGGAGCTTAGACCAGACTAAACATCACCAACTAAGAGAACAACAAAAACCTCCCACAATCGAAGCTAACAAGAACATCATTCCTCCCACAACCGGAGCCAACAAGAACAAAATTTCTCCTAGAAAATTTGTGAAAGAAGTATCTCATGAGCCATCAAAGCCCATAAATCTGTGCACAAAATTGCCCAAAACTTTGAAAACCCGACCTTTGAACATAATCGATGCACTCATCACCTAAACCAACAACAACTTTCCTCCCATGGCGGTAGTAAAACCAAAAAGAATGCCTCTCTATTCTACCAACGCTATTTCAACCTACATTGTCTCGTCTACCATTATATGATGAAAGACATTTGATGGAATGCCTTGATCGCTTAAAAATGCCCATAAAATTGAAAACCCTTATTACAACGATATATTTATGCATGTCAACGGATTGTCAACCAAGCAAAAGTTACTTGTGGGGTTAGTATTTGATATATGATAGAAACAATGGTAATGTTTCCTCTATATTCTTATTTATACTGAAAAAATATGCGTTTTACCTCATTTTGAAAAATGTTATTGTCCTATGTAGTGACATGTTATTTTATAGTGATAAACTGAGCCTCTAACTAACGTGCGCGGACATGCTTACCTTGGCTGTTGATATGTGGGTAGACAGTCTGGTAGTTAATGTTTGGTCGTATATGTTGAACGAAGTTTGTAGAAGAAATTCAAAATCTACACTCAAAAGGATTTATTTCACAACCGTGGCTACTGTAAGTTATACTAACACTATTGTTTATCAATTATCATATTAGTGTTCTAATACAGACTCTATTGTAAATAGTCTTATGCTCAAGATGGGATTGATTCGGAAAAAAAATCGATTCGAGGCTCTATTTGAAAATAGTGAATTTCCAAATCTCGAAAGCAGACATCATGAATGCAGATCTTGTAAGTAAATATGTCGTTTTGAACGATTCACATTTTTCGAGCAGACATCATGTAATAGATGTACACCTGTATGCAATCTTATCTTTTTTTTGGCAGATTTTTTTTCTAGCAATTCAAGACGGCCATTTTTTCTTGGTTTTCTATAACTTCCTAGAAAACAAATTCAAGTAATTGAAAACATGGAGTTGCAAAAAACACTATTCAAGAAAAGATATAAGAGGGTCATAAATTTGGTATTACACTAATCTTCTCTTTCTCTTTTCATTTGAGAATAATTTTTTGTTATTTGACATAACATGTTGTTCATTTTATACCAGGATGACTTATTTCAACGAATTCTAAACGACATAGACCCCCCCATCTTGATTCTAAGGTCCCCAAGGGAATGCAATATTTAAAATTCTCATGGAAGAATACCCATAATTTCAATGATTACGCGGTATACTGCATGAGACACATGGAGACATATGAGGGTCACACCAAGGGATGAAGATTTGGCTTCAACGTAAAAAAATGGTGCACACAAAAATAAAGTCATTGAGGATTAATTATATTATGGTTATCATGTCCGATCTAAACAATCGAAGGATCTATGTGATGCAGGACTGTATTAACGTGTATAGAGATTGTCAAATTTAAAATTTATAATATATGTAGTTCACAAATTGACATTATAAATAAAATTTCATATTTATATCTCCTTTTATAATCATGTAAAACTACTACTTATTATAAATGGGTTTTCGGGAATTTACATTAATGTGTATATGGTTTTAACATATATGTGTTCATGGTTTTACATTTCTGTGTTCATGGTTCTACATAAATTTAGCGAAGCAAGTAGTGCACTACATGTAGAGTTGTAAAAACGTAGTGAAGAGGGGTAAGCTTCACTGGTTAGCGCTTGTTTCATTGTACTTGTAGTGAAGAGAGGTAAACTTCACTAGTTAACTCTTCTTTCATTGTACTTGTAGTGAAGAGAGTTTCATTGGTTAGCGCTTCTTTCATTGTACTTGTAGTGATGTGAGCTTCAATGTTAGCGCTTCTTTCATTGCACTTGTAATGAAGAGAGCTTCACTAGTTAGCACTTCTTTTAGTCTATTTTTGCTGTAAAAAAGTAGTGAAGAGAGTTTCACTAGTTAGCGCCTCTTTCACCATATTTAATTCACATGTCGGTTTACATGAAGGCATATATAGGTTTTCATTACTGTGGTAATAGTTTTATATCAAATTTACATGTATATATATTTCAACTTTCACATTAAATTGAAAGTTGAGAGTTGACATGACAAAAGAACAATGAATGGAGTATCAACGTCAATGCTCAAACTTTGGTCCCATGGTTGTGGTAGTGGAGTTGAGAATTCAACTGTTGTTGACATTGCATTTGAAGGCTGGAACGGTATAACAATTTAAGAATTGTTAGTAAATAATAACTTTCAATGAATAACAAAATTATTAAGGTGGTTAAACAAGCAATGACATACCAAATTTGTTGTTGATTTGCTTGTTTTTCTTGTTGATTTTATTTTATTTTAATTATTCTCTAAGTCACATTTCATTCTCTTACCAGACTTTGTTTTCTTCTTAGATTTAATTCATTTCGCTCCAATAAAGGTACCCTCACCAGAACCTGATCCAAATGGTGGTGTTTGAGTCTTTATATCCTCTTGTAATTTTTTATCCACAAACTTATATTGACTGAACATAATTTCTTTCAAATGCTTATACGTGTTATCTCTTTCTAATGCCTTTGTAAATAAATGCATAGACAAGCAACACAAATCTCTGTATTTGATATTTTGAAGCTCACTTAGATCAACATTATTGTTATCCACCATTGGATCTGTTACTCCAAAATATCATTCTTTTGTCGTTCTAGTCCACCTCTTTAATATCATCGTATGAGGAATCTGCAACACGTTTCCCGTCGTGAAAATCTTGAGAATATGAGCACACAAAATCCCTCCAAAATTAAATTTACGACAGCTACACCCAATATTATCACCATTCTTATGAACTGTAACTGTAGGAGGGTATCTGTTATTGTGGGGAGTTACTTTATATTTTGTGTGTATATCAACATTCTTAAACATTTCTACACCACAATCATGTGACATAAATCATCGATGTTCAAAATACTTAAATACCTCGAGAGTGTAAATCCTTCTTGCATACTTTAAGATCAGAATTGGGTAAGATAAATATGGTTTGCTAGTAATTGATTTGAAATAAGCCTTTAACATATCATATCTATGTTCGTCGATTAGTCTTTTGAAGTGTTTGGAAAAGAACTTGTGTTTGTAGGAGACATACATTTTCAACACACTGTTCATTCTCTCACTTCTTTATGTTGTAGTCATATCAGCACAAAACATATATCTTACATATGCTAAAGTCAACTTTCACCTAATACAAAACATACGCTTCAACCAATCGTTGTCTTCAAGCCCATAGTTTGTCACCCTCTTTATCGAAATCATATATAAATGAAGAAAAAATCCTTCGAAAAGTCTTTGAATTGATGAAACACATAGCTTAAATGTATGGCAGCATTTTACAAAATGTGCCAAATACAGAGACGATGATTTATTTAAAGCCATGTAGATGCTAAGGCCTTAGCCATTCTGCGTCTTGATCTGTAAGAATGATTTTAGGTTTTTTTACCACCCATAGTTGTGGTGAAAGTTTCAAACAATCATTCAAAATTCATAGTAGTTTCATAGTATAATAGAGTTGCACCAAAAATAATAGATTATTGTAATGATTCACACCTACAAAAAGCGCAACTGGACGACCTTCTTTATTCTTCTTGTAGGTCGTGTCGAAACTAATGATGTCTCCGAAGTATGAAAATTGGATCGCATATTGGAATCATACAAAATATATATTTGTTATTAAATCGTCCACATCAAGTTGGAAAGCATTATAAAAACCTAGATCATTAGATTACTTTCTCTGCAAATACTCTAATACACCCCTTGTATCCCTAAAATTATAGTCTCTAGTTCTTTTCGATCACAATTAATTTTTGTAATCATCAAGAAGAAAACCTAAATTGTCCATGCCACCGAATTGTTTCTCCATAAGAGTATGTGATGCCTTTGGAGCGATTCCCACATCAGATGTCATCTCAATTTGTAAGCTTGCAGATGCAGAAATATTCTTATGTCATCTAAAGAGGTGAGTTTTCTTTGGACTTGCTAGAGGATGACAATGCTCACTTAGAAAAGTTACCACTTGAAACTATCCATCTGCTTCCATTTTATCCTCAATTTTGCATTACAACCAAACCTTGTTTAGAACAGTTATGTTTGACATAAACATCTCGTTTGTCTTTTCCCCTTTGATCATGTGCACTACAACAAAAACTCTATCCAGTAATAAACCAAATTTATCATCATGTTTTGAACTACGCCTTATACCAAATCCTATTATTTTAACGTATGCTAAATAAAATTCATAGGCATATTCTTCATTTTCAAATTTCCTACCTAGATGTGGAATAAATTCTGTTGAAATGTCCTCCAACGGTTGACTATTTTGATCGAAATTTAATTGACGTCAGCAACTCGCAGATTCGCTGGTCAATTATAGATCATAGAAAAAATAAATATTGATCTACACATCATTAAAAAAAGATAAATATGCTTATAAAATGAAGGAAATGAAGGCTGGTAGCCATAAAAAATGCATATTATGTTATTATTGATCAATATAAGTGAATGACTTAGTATTGTTACTTCACTAGTATTTACAGCGCAATAGAAGTGAAGAGTGATTCACTACACTATAAATAGAAACATCTTATAGTATTAAAGAGACAAACACAAAGTATACCTCAAATCATCATTATCGTTGATGTTGATTCATTCATGAATATTAATAAGAACACAACATTTTTAGTCAAGCAGTCAAAAAACAAACAAAACAGAATAGAACAGAAGAAAATAAAATATAAATTTTAAAAAATGTACCATTATCACCCCAAATCTGGAAGAAAATAATGGATTACTGTTTATTGCGATGAATCGTGAAATATAAATTTTCCAGCAAAAATAAGTCAAGTTTTGCTTCATCAGAGCATTTTTTTCTAAATATAGAGAGATAGAAATAAAATCGTATAAAAGCAGCAGCTAGCATGGGCATGGTAGTGAAATGATGAAAATAGTTGAGGTGAGGTGACTTAACTAAAATTATTTTTCTTATAATTAAATTAATATTAATGTAAAGCGTTTCATAGTGAAGATTGTTTCATAGTGTATATACAAGTAAACCGTTTGATAGTGAAGATTGTTTCACAAATATTAACAGTTTAAAAACATGTATATAACTTGATGGTGAAGATTGCTTCACAAATATTAACACTTTAATTTGACTATGTAGCGCTTCATGTTGAAGATTGTTTCAAATTTTATTGATACTTTAAAAACATGTATAGCTTTTAATAGTGAAGATTGCTTCACATTTTATTCACTGTGTAAATACAGCTAAAGTGTTGCATAGTGAAGATTGCTTCACAAATTATTCACAAGTCTTTAGAAGGATCGTATACAAGATTTTACATAATAGTACAAATGATTTTTATTTTATGTGTAAATGACTTTACATGATGATTCAGGCATATAATTCATTTTTCAAGGATTTTAGGTTGTCAAAACTCTGTTATCTCCAAATTTCGTAAAGATTTTCATATTAAAAACTCATTCCATTGTTTATCTATTAAATGAACACTATGAAACAAACAAACTATAATACTAAAACAAAAAAACTAAACATGAAATCACCAATTTAGGAATGATAATATTCAGTATTGTTTAAAACAAGTCTCAACAAGGAGAAACGAAATTAAGTAAGCATAGGCTGCAATTCACAAGCAGCAATAGATTCAAGCAACCATTTTGTGAGAAACAACATGCTCATCCAATAATGATGACATAGCAACCATTATTTCAAATAACCAATTGTCGGGAAAAACATCATAAACCATTTCTAAAGTCCTCGGTTGATTCATCGTGCTAACTATCTCCATGTATGCTATTATAGTTTTGTCGTCCCTTGGCTCAGAAAATGTTTTATCTATTTCCTTAGTGCTACATCTCCCAACAATTACCAACCCTATAAGATCCCGTTTGTAAGCTGAGATAAATTCCCCTACAAAAATAAAAGTGTAACTATCGAATAGTTTCGACAGCTGAAAAACAAACAAAATAATTTCAGTTTTCAACTCACATAATGAAGGTACACCCAGAAGGAATCAAATATAACTTACATTGTTCAAATACCAAAGTCTTCCAGCTCTAGGACCACCTTGGGCCCCATGATTATCTTGATTAACCTCATACAGTTCCTCGTAAACATAACTTTTTGCTTTTATTGATGATTTTATCCTTGTACAAAAATAATTTTTATTTAGTATTCTATATGTGAAAATTAAATAAATCAATCGTGTTAAGAGAGACTCATAGTCAATTGTAAGGACCCATCTCCCGTTCAATATTGCCTTGAGCACTTTGAGAGTTCGTCCGCATGCACCATTAGCATCAGTGTAAGCTATAACATTAGTAGCATCATCTCTCTACCTCATAGACACCCTTGCACCACAAGTACAAGCAAATTACACCATCAACAACTTTGTTAAAGCAATAATATTATCTCTTAGAAGAACATGGTAATTACATTCAAAACTTACATAATATGGACAATATGGACATGGGTCAGTAGAGAGTAGAGAGAATAGTACATTATCTTCACTAGATAATTGATTGGGACAAAAAAATCATTCTTTGCCTATAGTGATTGGGACAAAATCATTGTTTGTTGCCTGCATATACAAAAAAAAGATGCTTTGTTATTTACAAAAAAAACTTTTTCCTACATCAATAACTAAGCTTTTGTTGAAATAATATACAAAACTTAAGTAGGGTTTCCTAAATACGAATGATTTCATTGAACGTAACATTTTTAGAGTAGGGTTTCCTAAATATGAACGACATAACGACCTCATTGTGCGTACGTGGGGTTTAGGGTTTTTTTAGGAATAAATGGGACAACGGAGTTTAGGGTTTAAGGTTTAGGGTTTGTGGTTTCATAAATATAAACAAAAGTTAACAATTTTGTTGTACGTACCATTTTCGAGACTAAGCTAAAGAGTTCTTTACGACAAATATCTTTCAAGTAGAGTTCCGTGAAAGGCGCCGGATTCGAATCATCGTGAAAAAGGAAGTTGAAGATTGAAGAGAGAGAGATATTAATCGGAAGGAAGTAGAAAATTGTAATTATATTATAAATTATGATCGAAGCGCAACAATGTGAAGCAATCATATGTACATGAGTGAAGTTATTACAGTTGTTAATATAAATGAAGTAAGCACCACTATGTAGTGTTTGTTTCACTCCTATTTGCGTTGTACATACATAGTGAAGAAAGCATCACTAGGTAGAGCTTGCTTCACTACTATCCGCGTTATACATACGTAGTGAAGCAATCTTCACTAGTTAACGCTTGTTTCACTCCTATCTACGTTGTAAATACCTAGTGAAGCAATCTTCTATAGTTAGCGCTATAACCACTAATATAAGCGCTATAAATAAATATCTAGTAAAACATTCTTCACTAGTTACCGCTTGTTTCACTAATATAAGCACTGTAAATATCTAGTAAATAAATATTCACTAGTCAACGCTTATTTCACCCTTTTTAATTCCACAGTATGATTTACATGATCAAACAAATGTTACTACACGAAAGAATAAAGGTTTTTACATTAATGTGTTACTTGTTTTACATTAACGTTTATATATATAATATATAATAATATAAAATATAAACCTAGTGAAGGAATCTTCACTGGTCAGTGCTTGTTTCACCCTTTTTAATTCCCCAGTATGGTTTACATGATGAAATAAATGTTATTACATGAACGAATAAATGTTTTTACATTAATGTGTTATTTGTTTTACATTAACGTTTATATATGTAATATATAATAATATAAAATATAAACTTAGTGAAGAAATCTTCACTAGTCAGCGCTTGTTTCACCCTTTTTAATTCTCCAGTATAGTTTACATGATGAAATAAATGTTTTTACATTAACGTGTTAATTGTTTTACATTAACGTTATATATATATATATATATATATATATATATATATATATATATATATATATATACTTGTCATGAGCAGAAACTCGGTTATCGAATATTTCCTCGTCCCGCGCAACACTATGCTAGATTGTCACAATCCTAACTAATCAGCCTTTTAAAAGATGCAAGAAGATGGAATACTTTGAGAGAGAAAGAGTTTGGAGAATTTCTTGTTAATTGCTTACAATAGTGAGGTATTACAAGTGTTGAGTGTTTTGAACATGGTCTTTGGGTTATGGCTAAGTCTTGTTTATAGATCTTCATTGTCCTAGAGATTTCTAGATACTTCTATTACTAATCTAGACCTAAGAATTCCTAGAAACTTTTAGAGAATTCTAACACTTATACTTTGAGAACTCCTAGAGAATTTTAGAGAGTTCTCCAACTTTACATACAAAAAGAAGGAACTCCTAGAGAGAATATATATATATATATAATAATAATAATAATAATAATAATAATAATAATAATAATAATAATATAAAATAATTAAAATAAATTAATTTAAATATCTTTCTAAAAAATAAAAATATGTTGTTATATATATATTTAATATATAATTATACAAATTATTATATAATTTGTACAAATTTATTTCAATACATCACAATTTTTTTATGTATATTATATAAATATATACATTATGAAATAATTTGTACAAATTAATTTCAATATATCACAAATATAAATTTTAATTTAAATATCTCACATCACTAAGTAATTATGAACGTTATTTATGATTATTAATTTAAACAGATTAGAAATAGAATTATATTAATTCATAATTAAATAGATCACAAATAAAATTTTAAACATAATTTATAAATCGGAGTCAAATGAAGAAAGTGAAAGTTTCACTGAACAGTCCATATATTAACATCAGTTTTAAAACGGAGTCAAATGAAGCTCGCTTCACTGAAGAGTGCATCTATTTCAATCTGTTTTAAAACGAAGTCAAATGAAGCTCGCTTCACTGAACAATGCACATATTTCAATTCATTTTACATGGACAAGCTGATGTAAAACGATATAGGGCGTCTCTTCACTAGGTCGTGTGAAACAGAGTGAAGCGAAGGGAGCTTTACTCATTTTGCTTCACACCTTTTTGCTTCCGCTTCTGATGAACCCGAAATGAAATTCGGGATCCGGTTCTGTCTCTTCCTTTCAACCCGAGTATTGATTCATTATTAAAATAATACCTGCTGAAATCTGATTGATCAGGAATTTGAGAAATCTGATTGATCAGGAATTCGGAACCAGTTTGCAAATATTGAAGCAACACATATGTGCTGTTGAGGGTAGAGTATTAACTCATAATTCACTTTAAAGTGATTGAATCGAACATTAAATGCCTACTAACTCATATTTCATTTTAAAGTGATTGAATCGAACCTTAAATGTCATATTGGTTCATTTGGATATAAAGGAAAGGTGCATAGATAAGCTCTATGTATTTGTTTCTTATTGATAAACACATATAGCTAATGTGATTGATTTATTTATTTATTGATTAATTGAAATTTACCTTTAGAAAAGAATTTTTAACAATCCCATACTTATGTTCTATAATAGAGCATAAGTAAAAAAGTTGGGCTCAAAATAGTATAAACAATCTTTAAAAATGATAATAAAAATATCCATGAAATTTTCAGGTTTACATTGACTAGAAGATCCAATTCTTAGCCTAATAATTGAATATTTCTCAAAATAATGTTTTCATGTAAATTCTCTTGGTAGAAGTGCGTGCACTCTTCATTATATATAGGCAAACAATTAGTAATTTGTTTTTATACAATTTCACTATTTTGTATCGTACACTATCATTTTTTTACATTCTCAACAAAGAGCGTAATGAAAATTATTTTCAAATCTAATCATATATGTATTTTAAAATAAAATAAGGTCTTTATATACAAAATAAATATTTAATAAAAAATGTTAACAATATTATATTATAAAGACAATTATAAAGATAATTTTTAACACCAAATAAATTTATGGTTTATATTTTATTATTAACATATCATCTAAACAAATCAATATTTATTCCTAAAATATATTATAATTTAAAACATAGTTTATAAAATAATAAATATTATCACTTTTTAATTAATGAAATATTAAATAACATTATAGCATTCAAATTATGACTAAAATAATATTCATATATTAAGAAAAATAACTTTAATAATTATTGATAAATTTTAACAAATTTCAAACAAGTTATATAGACTAAAACATGAGAATAAATTCAAAATCAAACAAATCCTTATCTAATAAAATAAAATAAATTTATAGAGATGAACTTGAAAGTGGACCCAACACCTATCCACCTGGTAGGTGTTTTCAAACCAAATCATGGTGCTGGATGTAAAACCGGGTGTTACCGCCCATTGTTTTGATATATAATTTGGAATAAATATGCTAGAAAAAAAAATTAATTCTTAATCAATAAAGATTTAAAATATATATATATATATATATATATATATTATATTTATGAAACTAAAAAGGAAAAACTCGTTAAAATCAACCCATAAAACAGTTTAATTTTCCAAATATACAAAAACATGCAATGTATGAAAACAATTTTTTGTTTATTTATAATTCATAATAATAAAATTCATCATAATTTTTTTTAAATATACTATTTTTCTTTTCATTCTCAATAAAGAATGTATTCAGTGGGTGAACTTGAAGATACATCTATCCTGATTTCTTTATATGAAACTAAATAAATTATTATATTATTTTATTTAATATAAAACACATAGTTAAAATTATTATCAAAATTCAATTTTATATTTTTATTTTAAATAAAATAATATTTTTATATACAAAATAAATATTTAACAAAAAGAAAGTTCAAAAGAATAAATATATTATTGTTTAAATGAAAGACATAAGTTTATGATTTATGTTTAGCATATGATCTAAAAAAATAATATTTATCTCTAAAAATAAGTATGATTTAAAAAATAATAAATATAATGATTTTTTATTGAATGAAATATTAAATAACATTATACTATTTAGATTGTGACTAAATTAATATTCTCCTATATATTAAAAAATAAATATTATTTTAATAAATAAATATTCATAAATTATAACAATTTATATAGAAGTTATATAAAAAAAAACATGAGAATAAATTGAAAATCAAACAAACTCTAAAATCTAATTAACAAAAAAAAATAGAGAGAAGACCTAGCTAGGGTTTGCCTAGCCGCCACAACTACCCAAGTGTTTTCCAAACCAAATCCAGGTGCCGTTTTCAAACAAGGTCAATTTAGCATTTGAAACTTAAACAAAAGTGTAGAAGATAAAATAGATTATGTGTATTGTTTCAATAAGATCAACACAAATTTAATTACATAAACATAAGCAAACAATTGATAAACCAACAAACCATCTAAACATACTCAAAATCCACAAACCATCTAAACATACTCAAAATCCAGTACATAAACATGAAATAAAATAACAACAAATTGAAATAGAGTCAAGATCTAGCAAATGAAAATTCATACAAAATGAAATGAAAAGAGCAAACTTAAACAGAGTCAAGATCTAGCAAATGAAAATGGATGCAAAATGAAAGAAGAGCGAACTCAAACAGAGTCAAGATCTACCAAATGAAAATGCATGCAAAATGAAAACAGAGCAAACTTAGATAGAGTCAAGATCTAGCACATGCAAATGAAAAACATGAAAGAAGAAGATGATGATAGTGAAGTTAAATCTGGAACCTGCAAAGAGGGCACAAGTTGCGGCGAACAAGCCACTTCGCGATGCATTCACCATGGAAAACATGTCTGCAACATCCCGTTCTCTTCAGATCTTTCTCATCCTTTGAATTCAGCTCATCTAGACAGATGATACACTTTTCTCCACCAACTAATTCCGATACGGGAAAGATTTCCATATTAATCTCGGGCTGCATCACCTCCTCCTCCTCTTCCTCCTCCTCTTCTTCTTCCTCTTCCTCTTCCTCTTCCTCTTCCTCTTCCTCTTCCTCTTCCTCTTCCTCTTCCTCTTCCTCTTCCTCTTCCTCTTCCTCTTCCTCTTCCTCTTCCTCTTCCAATATCAAATCCTCTTCGTCTTCATCGGCACTATGATCATGAGTATCCACATACTCTTCCACATAAATATACACAGAAAACGGTAGAATCTTATTGTCAATGTTGTGTAGTTGGCGGGTAGCCAACGTATGGGCTACCTCTAGGATAGGGTCCATCATATTCCAGGTCGGCCGGACACCCATTTCGATTATCATGTCGGAGATGGTAACCTTTCGGACTAGAGGATCTTCCGACAACAATTTATCACGCGGAATCATGAACGAACCTGTGGTCTCACCTTTGTCAACTAACTCTCTGTCGAGGAATTTTTCGAAGTCTTCCATATCGGAAATATACACAGAGGAGAGAAAACTTGCTTTCATCTTAATATAAAAGTAGACTCCATCGTCCGATGGAATCTCTACTTTGTCTTTCCTAATCACCCCAAAATCCAATTCCGATACACGGTAAGAAGGATCTAAATGTTCGTATTCGCTACTCAAACCGTAATCATAGTATTCCATAGAATCCATATGCCAAAATGCAGCCATATTCTATGAAAACGAGTAATTTCTTGTACAGAGAGAAGGAGAGAAGAGGGATTTTAATAATTTCTTGTATAAAGGGAATGAGAGAAGAACGTTTTAAAGGAAAGATCGATGTTTTCGATGAGTAGTAAATTGTTACAGCTTTTGTATTAAATAAGAAAAAAGAATCAATTTTCAAGAATGAATTAATTCCGCATTAAAAAAGTAATATATAATCGATCAAAAACATTAATTAAAATATTATAATAACATAAATTTTATAATATAAATTTTAAATAATAACAATTAAAAAATAAATAAATACATATTTTTTTATCAAAATTATTTTACAAACTTAATTATTTTTCATAAATTAAGTATACAGTTCAAATAATTAATAGAGAAGGATGAATGTGGGGTATTGTCAATTCATTTAAATAAAGTTTACAAAAAAAATGTTAAATATGTTATTTCATTAAAAGAAAAATAACCATGAAAATGAAATTATAAAAGTAGATAAATAAATAAATAAAACACAATTAACAAGAAGAATATGGTTAATATTTGTTTTGTTTCTACTATTTAGGTGATGATTAGAGAAATCTAATTTCCCTTTCTTCGATCATACATTGTAAAGATGCTCTTCATTTACTATTTCTTTGTTACTTTATTTACTAAAAAAATATTTCCCTTTGTGTACTCTTATCGTGTCATGTCGAGAGATAGTGCCTCTAATTCCGTTAAACCAGATTCTATTCTTTATGTCTCTTACTTTTAAAATCATTGAACTAGTTTGATGTGAATAAAACGACTTTTAAAATCATTGAGGTAGTTTGATGCGAATAGTTTTAGAGTTTTTTTTAGATTTTATAAATGATCTCTAGATATTATTATTAATCAAATCGTTGATTTTATTACCTAAAATATTTTTATCTTATTTTTATAAATTTTAAATACAAAAAACATTATAATAATTTTATAAATTAAAAATTCAAATAACTTACTTTTTTTTTTATGAAATAAATTGTTTTTAATATAACCCTCACCAAAATATTGAAATAACAAATATTTGAAACAAGCCATTGCTTTGGGTAATAAAATAAACAAAATATTAAAATAAGTAAAAGTTTTATTTAAATAATTATCTTAAATTAAGGACTTTATTTTTACCAATCTATCATTTGTGTTAGCTAAAAAAACAAATAAATCAGAATCCTAAAAAAAAATGATCTAAATACAACTATTTCTAAATAATAATAATAAAAATTAATATACAACTATATTATAAATAGTATTTAATAGTGGTATTTGAATTGATGGTGCACCTATTAGATTTGTTAGCAATTTATTTATTTTTTTACTCTTTTAGTAACTTATTAGTATTTGTTAGGATCGGGGACGTCCTTGGAGGACCGGGGTGTTTCCGGTTTCTAGAAGGGTGGCCGCTTACAACACAACACACAATTTGGTGATAGTCCGGTTAGAGACTAAAACCGCTCTTAACACTACACAAACCGTTACAAACTTCTTGAACCGAGTTCAAGTGCGGAAGTAGTTTGTTTCGGCTTGAAGCAACACACAAGACTTTGGAGGATATTTGTAAGTGATCGGCTAGAGAAGATAGATGGACCGGTTTGGTTAAGGATTATGTTTAGGTTGGTAATAGTTCGGTTTTTAGAGTGAGTAAGCTGGAAATAAAGAAAATAACACGAGACAAGATTTTTTATGAATGTTCGGAGCAAACCCTCCTACGTCACCCCTTCTTCTCAGGTTATGAGAAGGATCTCCACTAACTCTTTAGAGTTACAATTACACTTCCGGTCGAGCCCAACTTCGCTACTCGCCGGTTACACCAAACTCACTCTTTGATGTAATACAACAACTCAACACAACAACACACAAAAAAGCTTCCGGTTTTAGGCAAACCGGTTTTTGGAATATATGACTTTATCTCTCTAACTTAATGATTTTCTTAAAAAGATGTGATTGATATTTTTCGCTTGATCACTGCTGCATTAAATGAAGACGTCTCGTCTTCCTTTTATAGCTGAGATGACACAACGGTCATATTTTCTCTCTCCTGGTAATGATCAAGAGGCTTGCACGCCTTCCCTCTTGGACAGATCAATTTGGACACATGGCAGACATGCGCTTTAGCCGGTTTGCATGTTGGACACATGGCAGACATGCACTTAGCCGGTTTGCATTTTTGGACACATGGCAGCTCTTAGCCGGCCGCCTGACAGCTACCTGCTGCCTGGAGATTGCTTCTGGATTTGGACAAGCATGCCTGACAGCTACCTGCTGCCTGGAGATTGCTTCTGGATTTGGACAAGCATGCCTGACAGCTACCTGCTGCCTGGAGATTGCTTCTGGATTTGGATTACTCATTTAATCAACCGGAACATTTATGACTGAGCGGCTGCAGTTAATCAACCGGAACGTTTATGACTGAGCGGCTGCAGTTAATCAACCGGAACATTTATGACTGAGCGGCTGCAGTTAATCAACCGGAACATTTATGACTGAGCGGCTGCAGTTAATCAACCGGAACGTTTATGACTGAGCGGCTGCAGTTAATCAACCGGAACGTTTATGACTGAGCGGCTGCAGTTAATCAACCGGAACGTTTATGACTGAGCGGCTGTAGTTAATCAACCGGAACGTTTATGACTGAGCGGCTGCAGTTAATCAACCGGAACGTTTATGACTGAGCGGCTGCAGTTAATCAACCGGAACATTTATGACTGAGCGGCTGCAGTTAATCAACCGGAACGTTTATGACTGAGCGTCTGCAGTTAATCAACCGGAACGTTTATGACTGGGCGGTTGCACTTAATCAACCGGAGCATTTATGACTGGGCGGTTGCACTTAATCAACCGGAACATTTATGACTGGGCGGTTGCATTAAGTGTCGGTTGACCAATCCGGTTTGACTGAACTTTACTGACCGGTTCCGGACTCCTTGACTGAACTTTACTGACCGGTTCCGGACTCCTTGACTGAACTCCGGTTGACCAACCGGTTGACTGAACTTCTTGGACAAACCGGTTGCGGTTGCTTTTACTTCAAACCGAAGTCAAACAACCGGAACGGTATATATATACTTCCAACCGAATGGATTTTGCTCAATTTCCCTAAAACAGCAAAACTTTAAATATTATTTGCAGCCAGTGGGATTTGATCCCTGGTCACCTGTGTGACAGGCAAAGGCATTTACCACTACGCTACAAAAGATTCTTGTTATATTTAAACCAGTTAATATATTTGATATAACTTAGCGGTTTAACATATATTTTTCATAAGTTATAACAATTATTTTCTAACCGGTTTAAAATTTATCTACTTAATTTTTCTATCAATTTCTCCCTTTTTGATTATTTAGAATAAATATTCAAAAATTGTAATGTGTGGCCGGTTTTGAGAAAATTAACTTACTTAATTTTTCTATCAATTTCTCCCTTTTTGATTATTTAGAATAAATATTCAAAACTTGTAATGTATGGCCGATTTTAAAATTAATCTACTTAATTTTTCTATCAATTTCTCCCTTTTTGATTATTTAGAATAAATATTCAAAACTTGTAATGTGTGGCGGGTTTTTAAAATTAATCTACTTAATTTTTCTATCAATTTCTCCTTTTTTGATTATTTAGAATAAATATTCAAAACTTGTAATGTATGGCCGGTTTTAAAATTAATCTACTTAATTTTTCTATCAATTTCTCCCTTTTTGATTATTTAGAATAAATATTCAAAACTTGTAATGTGTGGCCGGTTTTTTAAAATCTTATATTTGTTTGGCCGGTTTTAAAGAACTTACACTTGTTTGGCCGGTTTTAAAGAGCTTACACTTGTTTGGCCGGTTTTAAAGAGCTTACACTTGTTTGGCCGGTTTTAAAGAGCTTACACTTGTTTGACCGGTTTTTGGAAAAACGGTTTCGTTTAAGAAATTTTTTTTTTTAAACAAATTTCCTTCAAATTCTGTAATCTAACAATTCTAAAATATTTCTAAGGGAAGAAAACTTAGACTCGAGAAGTGGCTTTGTGAGGATGTTAGCCACTTCATGCTTGTTCCCTTCAAATGATGTGTTCGTCAGCAGCCGGCTGTCCGGATGCCATGCTATCTCTTCCAAGCTTCTGTCTTGATTTACCTGCATTTATAGATAATAAAGAATCTGGTCCCCATTTTTCTTTGGGTCCGTGGCTTATTAGTCCCTTGGGAATCCAGACTTTAATAAGTCGGATAACTTTCCCGGTTATGGTTCTAATTACTTTTCCGGTACTTGGCTTGACATTTTTCTGTTGTCCTAAGAGTGCCTTATTTTGTGGGTGTGTATCGGTTTGTTTACCTGCTGGCCGGTTGGCTTTCCTTCTCTCAGGATGAAGCCATTTTTCCGAGTCAGTTGAACTTACATATTTTATTTCTTTTTCCGGTTTTGAGTCACGTTCTTCCTCATTTTCGGTTGATGAACTCTTGACAAATCTTATGAAAGGAAGATTGTCTTTTGTGAGTTTCATCACGTTGGAATGCTTGTGAGTGGCGGATTTGTTATAACCAATACCAAATTTACATTTGGGATGTCTTTGGTAATTAGACATCTGGCTTACCGCTTCACTAGATCTCTTCCAAGAAGCCGTGACATATTTGATTCTCTCATTTTCTTCGGTTAAAGATTGGACTGTCTCCTTGAGCTTCTCATTCTCTAAGGATAGTCCAACCGGTTCGTAAGTCTCGGTTCCGCTTGGCTCACCAGCGGTACCACTTGACTTTCCGGTTTCATATTTTGTTTGAGTCGGTATTAAAACAGCCAATTTTTTGAACTCATCGACCATGTCATTGAGTGCAATAACTAAGTCTTCTTTAGTAAATTCTTCAGAAGAGAAATCAAATACCTCAGATTCTTTCTCAGCCGCGAAGCATGCATCAACTTTATCATCGCCGTCGCTGGATGATGAGTCGTCTGAATCGATATCGGCCCATTTGCTATTGATTTCATAAGCTATCAGAGCCTTATGATCTTTCCGGTTCTCCTTTATTTGGTCGCTGCCCTCACACAGTTGGATCAACTTCTCCCAAATTTCTTTAGCAGAAGAGCACAACTTGATCTTACTAAACATGTTTCTGTCCAACGACTTGAACAAAATGTTTTTGGCAACATTATCCAAGTTATTCATCTTCTTATCTTCCGCCGTCCATTTGTATCTCGGCTTATCAATCTTTATCGGACCATCGGTAATAACATACCACATGTCGTCGTCTTGTGAGGCCAAATGCACTTCCATCCGTATCTTCCAATCAACATATTCTTCGATGCAGAACATGGGGGGCTCGTTGATGAAAGACATGATGGTATTCGGTTGCTTGAGTGTTAAGATCCTCGCTCTGATACCACTTGTTAGGATCGGGGACGCCCTTGGAGGACCGGGGTGTTTCCGGTTTCTAGAAGGGTGGCCGCTTACAACACAACACACAATTTGGTGATAGTCCGGTTAGAGACTAAAACCGCTCTTAACACTACACAAACCGTTACAAACTTCTTGAACCGAGTTCAAGTGCGGAAGTAGTTTGTTTCGGCTTGAAGCAACACACAAGACTTTGGAGGATATTTGTAAGTGATCGGCTAGAGAAGATAGATGGACCGGTTTGGTTAAGGATTATGTTTAGGTTGGTAATAGTTCGGTTTTTAGAGTGAGTAAGCTCGAAATAAAGAAAATAACACGAGACAAGATTTTTTATGGATGTTCGGAGCAAACCCTCCTACGTCACCCCTTCTTCTCAGGTTATGAGAAGGATCTCCACTAACTCTTTAGAGTTACAATTACACTTCCGGTCGAGCCCAACTTCGCTACTCGCCGGTTACACCAAACTCACTCTTTGATGTAATACAACAACTCAACACAACAACACACAAAAAAGCTTCCGGTTTTAGGCAAACCGGTTTTTGGAATATATGACTTTATCTCTCTAACTTAATGATTTTTTTAAAAAGATGTGGTTGATATTTTTCGCTTGATCACTGCTGCATTAAATGAAGACGTCTCGTCTTCCTTTTATAGCTGAAATGACACAACGGTCATATTTTCTCTCTCCTGGTAATGATCAAGAGGCTTGCACGCCTTCCCTCTTGGACAGATCAATTTGGACACATGGCAGACATGCGCTTTAGCCGGTTTGCATGTTGGACACATGGCAGACATGCACTTAGCCGGTTTGCATTTTTGGACACATGGCAGCTCTTAGTCGGCCGCCTGACAGCTACCTGCTGCCTGGAGATTGCTTCTGGATTTGGACAAGCATGCCTGACAGCTACCTGCTGCCTGGAGATTGCTTCTGGATTTGGACAAGCATGCCTGACAGCTACCTGCTGCCTGGAGATTGCTTCTGGATTTGGATTACTCATTTAATCAACCGGAACATTTATGACTGAGCGGCTGCAGTTAATCAACCGGAACGTTTATGACTGAGCGGCTGCAGTTAATCAACCGGAACATTTATGACTGAGCGGCTGCAGTTAATCAACCGGAACGTTTATGACTGAGCGGCTGCAGTTAATCAACCGGAACGTTTATGACTGAGCGGCTGCAGTTAATCAACCGGAACGTTTATGACTGAGCGGCTGCAGTTAATCAACCGGAACGTTTATGACTGAGCGGCTGCAGTTAATCAACCGGAACGTTTATGACTGAGCGGCTGCAGTTAATCAACCGGAACGTTTATGACTGAGCGGCTGCAGTTAATCAACCGGAACGTTTATGACTGAGCGGCTGCAGTTAATCAACCGGAACGTTTATGACTGAGCGACTGCAGTTAATCAACCGGAACGTTTATGACTGAGCGGCTGCAGTTAATCAACCGAAACGTTTATGACTGGGCGGTTGCACTTAATCAACCGGAGCATTTATGACTGGGCGGTTGCACTTAATCAACCGGAACATTTATGACTGGGCGGTTGCATTAAGTGTCGGTTGACCAATCCGGTTTGACTGAACTTTACTGACCGGTTCCGGACTCCTTGACTGAACTTTACTGACCGGTTCCGGACTCCTTGACTGAACTCCGGTTGACCAACCGGTTGACTGAACTTCTTGGACAAACCGGTTGCGGTTGCTTTTACTTCAAACCGAAGTCAAACAACCGGAACGGTATATATATACTTCCAACCGAATGGATTTTGCCCTGTGTGACAGGCAGAGGCATTTACCACTACGCTACAACAGATTCTTGTTATATTTAAACCAGTTAATATATTTGATATAACTTAGCGATTTAACATATATTTTTCATAAGTTATAACAATTATTTTCTAACCGGTTTAAAATTTATCTACTTAATTTTTCTATCAGTATTGAAGTGTATTTTTTTACCACTTAAATTTGAATTAATGTTTTATTTTGTTCGATACGACATCTTATTTATTCGGATTGAATTTTTAATTCTGATTTTTTTTATTCAAATAATACTTTCAATCTTCGATGAGTTTTTTTTGCTCTTCAAACCTTCCAATTGTGTTGATAATATTTTCTTGAATCCGTGTCCAGTCCTTTTTGTAAAGGAAATGCAATTATTAAATGTTGTTTTTCATATTTTTAATAATAAGTTATTTGATTTGATTATAGACGGGATTTTTTTACATGTATCTTATCATTATTTATACGAGTTTTTTACTATTTCGATCATATATATGTTGATGGTCAATTATAATTTAGTAGAACTTTTTACGATGTTGCTTACCCATCGTCGGTAAATGATAATCTTTCAACATCGTTTTATTAGTTCGTTTGGTTTCTTCTACTTTAATCCTCATTGTTTTAAAACTCAAAAGAATTTATTTTTGAAGTGACCATCAACAAACTGCATGATTGTTAAATATTTAATATTGAGAATTTTAATTTTGTAAATTATTCATATAATTTAATATTCAGTTCATCAATTGTACTAATTTTGTATATTTTATATTATTTATTAATTAATTCCTTATATATAATTCTGAATTAAGTAGATGTGAATTAATACTTATAAAAAAAAATAAGAGACCATGGCTTATGTGTAGTTTTTTTTTTAAGAAGGTTGAGTTTCATTTCTCATTCGAAATGCGACTAATCTCTGAGGGTTAAGTACATAATCCCTAAACACATTTAACTAGTTAATTATGCGAGCGTAACTTGACGCCTGACAAACTATAACCCGAAACCTTTATAAGAACTCAAAACTTCTGTGGTGTTTAGTTTAAAACAAATAATATTACATAAAATAAAATAATAATATATATAAATATTAATAATATTAAAAAAAAACATATATATTTATAAACAATTCAAAAAGATAAAATTCTATATGATAATAAAAATTATAATAAATACTAATATATATTTAACTTCAAATATACTATTATTTAATAGTTGTAGTTATAAGAGGGTTTTCCAATTTTTTCATTAACAAAAAAAATGAACATAATTAATTTTGCTTCTTTTGGAAACCCTTAAACCCCCATTAAGATGAGTATTTAGTCCAAACCTTCTTTGATGTTTGAACCCGCACATTTGATTCTTAGGGATGGTTTGATTTGGGGTATTTAAATAATTATATCCTTATAAAAAATATTGGTGGATATTAATTTTGAAAAACTGATTTTGTTTTATAAAAAATCTTAGAGCTTGTTTGATGTTGATTTTTTAGGATAAAAACAGGTCTTTTAAAAAAATCAGTTTGATATATATGATTTGAAAAAAAAAAATTTGATGTATACATTAACTTAATATCCTTATTTTGTTTAATAATGAAACATGCATTTGATGTATGAAAAAAATGACAAATTCTAGACAGTTAAGTTGTATTTTCAATAAAATGTAAAACACATATCGTTGTAGCAACAATGTGTTTACACAATTTTGTGAGACGGTTGTTGACGAAGGTGGAAATGACGATGATGAAGACAAAAATGACCACTCTAGTAATAATAAGGATAATGATTATGATTATGATGACGATAAGAGTAATGTGCAATAGAATATTTATGTTATGGAGAAAAAAATGAGTGTATTAATAGATTTTTTAACATTCAAATTATGACGAAGTAATGTATGAACTTATTAGTAATATTCTCGTGCTATTACTAATTAGTATTTAAATTCTCAAATATTATGAAAAATTATTTAAATAAATAAATAAATTATAATGAAATAAATAAAATATATTTTTAAACTATAAATAATAAATATAAAATTAACATACATATCAACCAAACTTATAAATTAAAATTAAAAATTAAAAATTAAAAAATAATTTTCAGATACACTTGTTCCTCCCATAAAAACAAAGAAGTAATATATATAATAATATTAATATAAAAATAAATAAATAAAGAAGGAAAATAATAATAAAAAATAAAGGAAAGTAATATCTTTATTTCCAAAACTGTTTCCAAAAGAAGTAAATTTATTATAAATATATATATATAATAATATCAATACAAAAATAAATAAATAAATAAGGAAAATAATAATAAAAAATAAAGGAAAGCAATATCTTCATTTATTCTTTCCAACTCTATCTTTAAATAAAATTTTGCAAAAACAAGCACTCATCATCCATATAATTTCGAGATTTGTTCGGATCCATTACAATAAACAAGTTCTTTAATTATTATTTTTTATAGTGATTTCTCAATGTTAATCATCATCCAACAATTGGCGGCGGGAATTGCTTACAAGAATTTCCTCTATTAATTTTATTATTAAATTTTCAATAATAAACATTTGCTAATTACAGATGATTTTCATAAACTATATAAATTTAAACTACAAATTAAATTCATAATTAAATTGATTTAAAAAATTGATCAACTCTGTTATGCTTTGTTTGAATTGAGGTTATTTAAAAACTCAAAAAAGAGAAAAATATAATAATTGTTGAAGATTTTGAGAAATAATGATTATTTTCTGTAAAAAAATGTAAGGATATTGATATATGTAAATAAAATAAAATAAAAAGTAATAATTTAAAATAAATGATATTTTAATATTTTGATTAATGATTTGAGTGATGTAAAAAATGAGAAAGGAATGAAATGATATTTAATTTTGTTTCTTATTTAAAAATTCAAACCGAACAAGACTTTATTGTCTTCTCTCTCGGGCATTTTTTTATAAATATTATGAATTATTTATAAAATAATAATTAGTGATAATTTTGAGTACAAATATTTTTTAATAATTTAAAAAAAAAATTAATATATAATAAAAAAACAAAAAATTAATAATTTAAAATAAATTATTTTAATATTATTTAATTATGTTGAGTTATCGAAGTAACACAATATATAATATATATTACATTATATAATAATAAACTCATTTCAATTTTTTATTTACAAACATTACTTTTACCGTAAATTTACTTAAATCAAAATTTATGAAAATGAGATTGTATAGAACAATATAAGTCTTGACCCTTACATTGGCTATAAATTTTCCAAAAGTATGAGTTAAGAATGAGATCACTTCTAATAATCAAAAACCCTATTAGACCACTTATCTTAAAAGCTTTCTGAATTCACTAACATTCTTTTAAACAAGTTATTAAGAATCAAATAACTTAACTTTCAAGCTTTACAAATTATATATATATATATATATATATATATATATATATTATATTTTTATTAGTATTCGGGGGACGGGACGTGAGCACACATATCATCACGGACACAGAACCAATCACACAAACAAGTCAGTACTATAAAAATAGTGTGGGCTACAAAGCCTATTTCTAACATAAACACTTGTTTATTTAAATTTAAATTTTGGGCCACAAAGCCTATTTTGGCACTCTAAGACATTTTTATTTATTTATTAATTTTTTTTTATTATCACTATCTTAAGATTTTAAATTAAGTTTATAATATTAAATTTAAAAAATAAGAGTTAAAAAATAAATAAAATAATAATAATTAATATAATAATATTATTTAATTCCATTTTTTATTAAAATTATTTTAATAAATAAATATAATATTTTAATTTTAATCAAGGTTTTAAAATACGCGGTCCGACCGGCGGTCCAACCGGTCCGACCGCGAAACGTTTTGATGAGCGGTCCGGATTTTGTCTTCAAAACGGTCACCTTTCGAACCGGTCAAAATCCGGTCCGACCGTCCGGCTTAATCTGAAAAACTCAAACCGGTTTTTTCCGGTTGGAAAGGTAATTATATAAAATTTATATAATTATTATTATAATAATATTTAATTTATTTCGGTCGTTAGTATTATACTATTATGAGCTATGAGCCTATGATTATTACTTTTTGCTTGTAGGCTTTAGCCTTTTACCGTAAACACTAAACAAGAGAAACAGAGAAAGAAGAAATATACTGAAGACGACGAAGGAGAAAGGTTGAAGACGAAAGAAGAAAGACGACTGTTCTTCTCACGACTATCTAATTTTTCCTTAACTCACGACTATTTTTTAGATCTTTGACTGTTTTCGGATTTACGTTTGTTCATCAAATTTACGGTTGTTATTCAGATCTTCGGTAAATATCAATTTTTGTAGTATTTCCGATAATATGTTGGTTTATCATTGATGAGCATCAAACAAATTAATATAGGACTGATGTGTTTGAGTTTAGAATAGAATAGGTGTTAAGAATTAGAATTTTTCAAATAGGGTTTTTTAATTTAGGTATTATATAATTAGGATTCAAATAGGGGTTTTTAATTTAGGAACCCTATAATTAGGGTTCTTCACAATGTGATGTGTGGGTTTACTAATTTGCTTATTAGATTTTGCTGACGGTTGATTGCTTTAATTTAATTTAATTTCATTATTGGTATTGAATTTGCTAACTATTGATTACGGATGTGTGGGTTTTTACTGTTTTTTAATTAGGTATTGTATAAATGGTTTTTTAATTTATGTATTGTTTATGTATTAATATATTTAAATTTTTAATAATTAATATGTTTATGTTTTTATTTTATTAAATAAAAAAAATACATAATATTTTATCTAAATTATTTTTTATAATTATAAATTGGAATTTGTGCCATAAAATAAACCTACACATGACATAGTCACTCATAAATAAACAACAACCAAAATAAAAAATAAAATTAGAAACATTTATGTACCTCTATTAATTTCTCTGTCTATGTGAAACATAAATGTAGCTTTTTATTACTAATAGCAAGCTATATGGCCAATCACATGCTTCCAATTCCTTTATCATGCTAATCTCAACCGCATGCTTCAAACAAAATTCAACTCATACATATTTATAAATTCATTAATTAAATTAGAGAATAAATAATAAATAATTTATTATATAAAGAGAATGGAATAGGGTTAGGGTTTCCCTTTGATTCTTTATGTTACCAGAAAAAAAACTTTTTTTCTTGGGATGACTATGAATAGGTTTAATAATTTCTATGATAACACAATAAGAATGAGAAAATATTCAGTTTATTTGATTATTTAAATAATTAAAATAAAAAAATATTATCTTACTTTTATTTAATTTATTAATAAAAATATTAAAATATATTTTATTTTAAAATATTATATATATATTAATATATTGTAAATCTTTCCACTTCAACTATTCACTCAAAATTATCACAAATTATTATAATTTTTCTCTCAATTTAAAAAAAAATCAAAATTGTAACAAAGCCTCCGAGCCTGTTGGGATTGGATTTATTGTATTAATAGGATTTTGGTCAAAAAAAAATTGATGGGAAAATGATAATTATTGGGGTAATGTTTTTGAGAAAAAGAGAAGGTATTGCTAATAAAAATTAAAAGTAATAATACATAATAATAATAATAATAATAATAATAATAATAAAAATAAAATATATAAAAGAATTTCAAATAGATAATTTAAAATATTTTATTTTATAAGCTGTGTGATGTGATTAATATTAATGAGAGTGAAATGTTATTTGATTTATTTTTATAATTTAAATAACTTAAACTAAAGCCCGAACTATAATCTCGATTGATATTGATTTGAATATATAAGGATAAATATATATATAAATATATATAAATATATATAAATATATAAATATATATAAATATATATAAATATAAATATATATATATATATAAATATATATAAATATATATATAAATATAAATATATATAAATATATATATATATAAATAAATATAAATATATATATAAATATATATATATAAATATAAATATATATATATAAATATATATAAATATATATATAAATATATATATATATATATATAAATATATATATAAATATATATATATATATATAAATATATATATAAATATATATAAATATATATATATATATAAATATATATAAATATATATATATATATATATATAAATATATATAAATATATAAATTATATATAAATATATATATAAATATATATATATAAATTTGGATGGAATCATTGATTCCCAAATTTCTCCCAACAAAAATTATATGAACTTATCTTAGCGAATAACTTGTAATAATGCCCACATGAAAACTATATGTGTCTTGCCAACGCATAACATTTTATTCAAACGGGAACACTAGTTTGTATACTATCAAAAGTAATACTCTAATATGGGACGCACTCTCCATAATGTTTATTCTCCTTATATATCTAATTTCGCTAGAGAAATCATTAGTTCGAGGATCAAACATGTTCTTAACTGTGGCATTTCTACAAATAGTAATAGAAGCAAGTTCATGATATATCGTAGCTAGATTTTTGACACTACATCAAATATCGTCCCAAAAACTGATTGAAAACCATCACTCACAACGAATCTAGATTGTTCACGAAAACTTTTTCACATAAATCCCTCTCCAAATGCTACACCCCGCTGGATAATTAGACAGTTTTGTGAACCAATTAGATCAATCGTAACCATATTTACATTTGATCATCGATGCATAAATACTATTTGGAAATTGTATAGTACCATTTTGATAGAAGAGCGTTATTAAAGGAAATAAGATCTCGAATATATAAATTTCCTTGATATTTAAAAAATTTAACATTATCTAAATTAATTAAATGACAAAACGATGACTTAGAAGATCTCCATAGAAATTTACACATTATTCTCTCTATTTTTATCGTCACACTATTAAAAATAATGAATAAAGATATCATATATGGACATAAATGACAACACACTCTTAATGAGGATTAACCGATCCAATTTCGAGATTATTTTACTTTTTCAGCTAGAATGTTTAAATTACATTTTAGTGATAATCGGGTCTAAAAGACCTTGAATCGTTATTAACACCCAATAACATATCAAAAGGTATGTTGATGAAAGATCACCAATTCAGAACCTAACACATTTGTCAACATCATTCTCCTTCTATTCAAAATAGGATATGAAAAAATACCTGACTTATTAAGATTTACTCGAAGTTTGGATATAAAATACTCATAAAATAATTTAAATGATATAAATATATAATGATAAATTTATTATTCAATTTTTTTAAAATGAAGGTATTTAATATTTTAGTTAATAAAATTGATTTGAATAATAAGAGAATATATTATGTGATTATTGAATATATTAAATAAACTAAAAAAAACAGACATGGTTTTAAAAGATAAACTATTATTTTGTTTAGTAATAAATAAGTATTAAATAAAAAAAAATTAATTACTTCTTTATTAATAAAATATATTTATCTTATCATAAAATTAATTAAAATATTATGATTATATCATTTTTATTTTTATTATTGTTCTAATTTTATTAAATTTATAATATAAATTGTAATTAATAAGTTATCAAAAAAAGAATTAATTACTTCTTTATTAATAAAATATATTTATCTTATCATAAAATTAATTAAAATATTATGATTATATCATTTTTATTTTTATTATTGTTCTAATTTTATTAAATTTATAATATAAATTGTAATTAATAAGTTATCAATAAAAATAAATAAATAAAATGTTAATAAAAATTAATATAATAATATTATATACTTAATTTTTTAAAATTATTTAAATAAATAAAATATTTGTATTTTAATAATTAATAAGTTTAAAATTTCATTATATTAAATTAAAAAATAAATAATTTTTATATGAAATAATTTATTGTTAAAGATAAGTTTTTTTATTAAAAAAAATATAATTTTGATTTTATAATTAATTTTAATAAATGTATATTATATATATATTGTTTTTAGCATGATAAAAGGTTAGAAATTTTTTTTATTAAAATTTAAACATCTTAATTATTTATTTGAAAAACAAAATTTAATAATTCTGATGACACCCGTTAATTGTTTTTAATATTTGACTAAATCAATAATAGTAAAAAATAATATAATATTTGAGTTTTAATTAATTTTACTTATAACTATTTTAAAAATAGTTAAGCTTATAAATTAATTTTTATAAAAAAATATTTTTTGTTTAATTTAATAAAAAAAATGGTTAAACTTATTATATATTAAAATTAAAACATTTTATTTATTTATCATTATTATTGTTTTATAATAAAAAAAGTTAATTTAAAACAAAAATATCTTGTTAAAATTAATAATTATTTTGGAAAATTTTATTATTAAAAAAATATTTAAATAAATAAATGAAATAATTGGATTTTAGTTAATAAGTAAAAACAGTTTAATATATTAAATAAATGTTTTAAAAGAAATAAATATAAAAAGTGTTAATATATATATATATATATATATATTTGTTTATAAATTATTAAGAATTTATTGATAAGTAGATATTATAATTTTCTCATTTATTTAAAGTTAATAATTATAAGAGTTTTATTTTATTTTTTACATTATATATTATTTCTCACTTTTTATTTAAAAACAAATTTAGTTATATTATAGGGTAATGTAGATATGAATAATTATACAATTGTTGTTTATAATATTCTACAAATACAAATGATAAAAGACCAATTTTGAAAACAATCTTGAATAAGGTACATCAAATAATCCTTAGACCTTACTATATAAATTATAAAAATATTTACAACTTTTAAAATATTATAAATCAAAAACAAAAATATTTGTTTTAATTTGTAAGCTATTAGTACAAAGCTTTAGTTTTTCACTTTGTGAGATGATAGATGAAAAACAAAATGAATTGGAATACAAAGATATAAAAAAGAAGTTTTGAAAAAGATTTTATTTTTATTTTAAAGTCCCCACGAAGTGTTGTAATGAAAAATAGATAAATAAAGAATGTAATAATGCGAGTGAAAATAAATTCTTCAAAATAAATAAATGTATTCTATTAATTGTCAAAACTTAAAAACATTAATGATCAAAATATCCTTCCCAAATATCTTCATTATTATCACTTGGTTCAAAGGAACAATTTTAATTGAAAAAGTTGATTGAATCTATATAAAAAAAATTATAATATTAAAAATAAAAGAATGAAATATTTTCAGAAAAAGTTATTAATTAGTTGTAAAAATGTGACTTGATGGTGAAAAATAAACCATCCATTTATAAAATAAAAAACTCTTAAGGATATATTAAACATCATATTGAAATACAACAAACTCCATTCAAATTGTACAAACAATTTTATCAATACATTAGTTAATTTTATTATTATACTATTTAAATGATTAAATACAAAACATTATTACAACAAAAAAACAACCAAAATATAACAACTAATTAGCATTAGTAAAATAAAATGACAATTTAATATTATTGAAAAGCTCAATATATTAATATTATAAATTTTTGTTTGAATAACATTGTATCATAGCATTCACATGTAGATTTGTTTTTTTTTTGTTTGTATAATATCATAGAAGTGCATAGGCATGCATAATTAGTTTAATTTTTATTTGATAATATTGTAATTGTTTCTTTCATTATTTAAAATCATGTGTGGATGCAATTCTATTATCACAAAATATTTGTCTCAATGCAAAAACAAAATATTTCCATGATATAATTTATGAGAGAGATTTACTTAAACTTTATAATAACATTCTCATTTTAAATTATACTGAAAGGCATCTAATAATTTAGTTACCTAATAGAATAAAATTATGTTATAGAAAGGAAAGGAAGACTTAGAGTGGTTTGGATTTTTTTTTTTTTTATCAATTTAAGGAATACTAACACCTCATCCAATCTAACAATTGTTTAATTTTCTTTTTATGACTATTAAGTTGGTTTTAATTAAAATGGGATCAATGCCCTACATGATATAAGTAGACTATGATTATAATTTGTAAGTTTGTGATCTTGGAGAGAATTAATATAAATTCAAAATCTTATTCTAAAACATCATATATTTCTCTACCAAGTAATTTTTAATCAAATAAAGTATAACAATTCTTTTAGTTATTGATTATGCATTTTCCAAATCAAACTCTTTTCCAAACAACCTCTAATTTAAATTCAATTAAGTATATTTTCAATCAAAAAATGTTTGCATCAATTCACATTTAATCAAGTTCAATCTAGTCTAAAATTGAAAATAGAACTAGAATAAAATATTTATTATCATACCATTTCATTATTCAATTTTTTTTTATCAAACACTAGTAAAAAAAATCTTTACCGACAGAATTTACCGAAAGTTTTCTAAAACTCTCGGTAATGGTACCGAGAGGAAAAAACATTTCGTTAATAAAAAAAGATTCCGAGAGATGTGTAAAACTTTCGGTGATATGAGGGTTTATCGAAAGTTGTCTAATTAACCTTCGGTTTTGACCTTCCCAAAAACTAAAAATAATTCTAAGTGTTGGGAATGGGGTAATTGCGAAGGTTTATTATAAAATCTTCGGTTTTAACTTTTCTCCAAATTGGTAATTGTGAAGGTTTTCTAATAAACCTTCGCAATTACCAGTTTGGGGAAAGTTAAACCCAAAGGTTTTCTAATAAACCTTCAGTTTTGACCATTCCCATAAAAATTAAAAATAATTCTAAGTGTTGGGAAAGGGTAATTGCGAAGGTTTATTAGAAAACCTTTGGTTTTAACTTTCTTCCAAATTGGTAACTACGAAGTTTTTTAATAAACCTTCGAAATTACCCCTTCCCCAAAAAATCAAAAATAATTCTAAGTGTTGGGAAGGAGTAATTACGAAGGTTTATTAGAAAACCTTCAGTTTTAACTTTCCCCTAAATTGGTAATTGCGAAGGTTTTCTAATAAATCTTCGCAAATACCCCTTCCCAAAAAACTCACAAATAATTCTAAGTATTGGGAAGGGGTAATTGCGAAGGTTTATTAGAAAACCTTCAGTTTTAACTTTCCCCCAAATTGGTAATTGCGAAAGGTTTATGAAAACCTTCGATAATGACCTATATAAATAAAAAACCATACTTTTCTTTTCTTCTTTTTGCTCGTTTTCTTTCTCTTTCTCTCTCTCCCAGCTTCCTTCCTTCCGCCCGCACCACCGCCTCTCGAAGATCTACATCTGCCAAGCCGCCGCCGCTTGGAAGACTCCTGCCGCCGCGCCTCCGCCTATTTCAAGGTAAATTCTAAGTGTTGGTTAGATTTTTGATATTTAGGGTTAATTAATCTTAGATTATGTGATATGTTATATATTTAGGTTGATTTTTGTTAGATTAATGTTAGATTAGGTATATATTTAGCTATGTTGTTTTATTTTGTTATGTTAGATTTTTCGTTTGGTTATATGGTTAGATTTAGGTTTGTTATTGGTTAGTTTTATGTTTTATTTAGGTTAGTTTAGATTATATTTTGTTTGATATATGTATGATTATGTTAGATTTTATTAAATATATGTATGATTTTGTTAGATATTGTTTGATATATGTATAATTAGGTTATTTCGTTTGATTTATGTTTGATTAGTATGATTTAAGTTAAATTTGGTTTGATATATATTATATTTGGATTCATGTTAGATTAGGTTTATTAATGTTATATATATTGTGGTTAAATTCATAAATTTATTAATGAAATGCATTCAGGATGAGTGAATGGAAACATATTCGAAAAACTATCCCTGCCATTCAATAACTTGCTAGCACAATCAAGTTATGATCGAGGTCTGTCGCGGCGGACCCAATGACTATTGCGAATGTTAAACATGAGGAGGATGCGAGACACATAGAGTTGGCATTGGAGCAAATTCAATTGAGGGATGCAGAAAGAGCTTAATTGCTTACTGAAATTAAAGCGGACAGGGAGCACATGACGCAAAAATTGGAGAATCTTGAACAACAAGCTGAATTCTTTAGGAGGCAGAATCAACCACCCCCTCCTCCCAACTACTAAGTAGATTAAAGTTTTTGAATAATTATTTGTAAACGTTTTCGTTCGACTGATAACATGTTTCGGATAATTTGGTACGTTTTGACTTTTGTTTAGAATTATGAATTATAATTATCTTTTGGTTTATTAATGTGGTTTATGAATGTTTTTCTATATGTATTGGTTTGCCTTTATTTGAGAAATTTATTGAAAATTTTCGATTGCACTCTTGTAAAAAAAATGGAAAAAATAGTGTAATTGCGAAGGTTATTCAAAGAACCCTCGGTTTTAACTTTTTAGAATTGTAATTGAGAAAGTTTATTTGAAAACTCTCGCTTTTGACGAAGGGGTAATTGCGAAAGTTTATTGGAAAACTTTCTCTTTTGACCCTTCCTTAAAAAAATATGAAAAATTTCTAAGTGTTGGGAAGGGGTAATTGCGAAAGTTTATTGGAAAACTTTCCATTTTGACCCTTTCTTAAAAAAATATGAAAATTTTCTAAGTGTTCGGAAGGGTAATTGCGAAAGTTTATTGGAAAATTTTCGCTTTTGACACTTCTTTAAAAAAATCTAAAAAATTTCTAAGTGTTGGGAAGGGAGAATTGCGAAAGTTTATTGGAAAATTTTTCTTTTGACCCTTCCTTGAAAAAATCTGAAAATTTCTAAGTCTTGGGAAACTTCCACTTTTGACCCTTTTTTAAAAAAAAATCTAAAAAATTTCTAAGTGTTGGGAAGGGATAATTGCGAAAGTTTATTGGAAAATTTTTCTTTTGAACCTTCCTTGAAAAAATCTGAAAAATTTCTAAGTCTTGGGAAAGGGTAATTGCGAAAATTTATTGGAAAATTTTCGCTTTTGACCATTCCTTAAAAAAAATCAGAAAAATTTCTAAGTGTTTGGAAGGGGTAATTGTAAAAGTTTATTGAAAATGACCATCAAAACCGAGAGATATACACAAATCTCTCAATTTTATTTATTTAGAATTTATCTAAAACAATAGAGATTTAGACAAATCTCTCAGAATATAAAAGGATCAAAACCGAGAGATATGTATAAATCTCTCGAAATTAAGGTAATGATAAAAACCGAGAGTTATATAAAAACTTTCAGAATTAATCAAATGATCAAAACCGAAAGTTTTCATATAACTTTCAGTAATGACCTTATAAAAAAACTCTTTATTTCTTTTATTCTTTTCCCCGATTCCTCTTTCTCTCTCCCTGATCCCCTCTCTCGCCCGACGCCGCCGCCTCCTTCCTCTTTCAATCCGACGATGCTGCCTCCTTCCTCCTTCAATCCGACGATGTCGCCGCCGCCCAAACAAATAATCCGACGATGATGCCGCCGCTCCCTTCGCCGCGTATTGAAGACTTCAGCTACCACCGCTCCCTCCGCCGCCTCAATCTCGCCTTCAACTCCAGCCACTGCCGCCGCCGCCTCCGTCCAAGTTAGATTATGTTTATTTAGTTGGTTAATTTTGTTAATCTAATTATATAGTTAGATTTATGTTTGTTGTTGGTTAGATTTAGGGTTTGATTTAGGTTAGTTTAGGTTTTGATTAGGATATATTTTGTTTGATATGATGATTATTTGGTTTAATTTTTGGTTATTGAGTTTAATTTTGGTTATATTAAGTTTGGATTATGGTTATTTGGTTTGATTTATGTTTGATTAGATATGATTTTTGTTAGATTATGTTAGAATTATGTTTGATTTAGGATTGATTTATGTTTGATTTATGTTTGATTTATGTTTGATTTAGGTTTGATTATGTATGATATATGTTAGATTATGTTAGAATTATGTTTGATTTAAGTTTATTTATGTTTGAATTATGTTTGATATATGTTAAATTATGTTAGAATTATGTTTGATTTAGGTTTGATTTATGTTTGTTTTATGTTTGATTTAGGTTTGATTTATGTTTGAATTATGTTTGATTTAGATTTGATTTATGTTTGATTTAGGTTTGATTATGTATGAATTATGTTTGATATATGTTAGATTATGTTAGAATTATGTTTGATTTATGTTTCATTTAGGTTTGATTATGTTTGATTTAGGTTTTATTTATGTTTGATTTAGGTTTGATTATGTTTGATTATGTTTAAACTAGGTTATATTTGGTTAGAATTATGTAAGAGAAATGTTAGCCTAATTAATTTAGATAAAGTTAAGTAAATAATAATGCGGGTTGTTTTCCATCTTATTAGAAAGATGAAAACACCCAATAAAACATGAATGATCTTATGTCGAGATCATCTAGATTACGAGGAAGGTGTTGACAAATTCCTCGAGTTTGCAGTTAGGAGTACAAGACGACAAATAGTGAAATGTCCTTGCGTGAAATGCTTGAACACGACATTTATGGAAATAGACGATGTGAAGACTTACCTCATCATTTATGGAATAAATGTTCATTATGAGTTCTGATATTGTCATGGAGAAAAGAGACTTACTACTAACGTGGTTAATGATGATGCCGATGACTTGGATGATGATGATAATGGTCAATCGAAGGATGTCGTACTGGAATTCAACGATCCTAGAACAGAGATGAATAATACAATTAATGAAGAGGTCGATGAAGAACGTTATATGCACGATTTTATAAACAATATGTTTCCCAACGTTAATGATGGTCTGGACAACCATGGACCAGTCGAAGATGCGTAGAGATTTTATAAATTGCTTGATGATTCCAAACGGTCATTGTATGAAGGTGCTCGAATAACGAAATCATCAGCACTACTGAAACTAATTCACATAGAGAATGTCGGTCAATGGACAAATTCTTCGTTCGATATGTTGTTACGTCTACTTAAAGATGACATATTACCAATGGACGCTCAATTTCCAAACTCCTACTACGAATGTAAAAAATTCATTACAAATATTGAGCTTAAGTATTAGAATATAGACGCATGTAAGAATAATTGTATCCTATTTTGGAAGGACGACAAAAATGTAGAGTATTACAGAGTTTGCGGCCTTTCAAGATGGAAAGTTGACCAAACAACTTGGGAAGTTCCAAAGAAGCAAAATGAGAAATTCATTTCAACTAAGGTGTTAAAATATTTCCCTTTAATACAAAGACTACAAAGACTATACATGTCCTCAAAAACGACTCCAATGATGAGATGACATAAGGAAGGAAGAGTTGAAGTGATACGTTGAGACATCCGGGTGATTCATTAACTTAGAAAACGTTTGATGAAAATTATAAAGATTTAGCGTCGGACTCTCGAAACGTGAGACTAGGTTTATGAAGCGATGGATTTCAAACATTTGCTAATGGGAAAAAGTCATACAGTGTATGACAGGTTATTCTCGTTCCTTATAATGTGTCACCCACGACTTGCATGGATTCTAGAAATTCCATTCTATCTATGTAAATTCCAGGTCCAAAGACTCCGGGAGATGCAATTGACATATTTCTCAAGCCATTGATCGATGAGTTGACTGAACTGTGGCAAAATAGTGTGAGAACGTTTGATGCACACACCTCGCAATACTTTAACATGCGAGTGGCGTTGCTATGGACCATTAACAACTTTCCCGCATACACGAATTTGTCAGGCTAGTGTACAAAAGGGAAATTCTCTTGTCCTTGTTGTAACAACGACACGGTATCTCTTCGATTTGGTTAATGGTTCCAAATAATGTTACATGGGTCACAGACGCTTCCTTCCAACAAAGCACAAATACAAAAGGGATAAAGAGTCGTTTGATGGTCGAATAAATTATAGAGAGCCCTCTAAATTGTTAACGGGGCAAGAAAGTTACGAGCAAGAACGAGACTTAGAAGACACAATTCTTACTACGGACCAGAGCAAGAAAATCAAGATATATCATAAAACGCGGGGAGACAATTGGAACAAACTTAGCATTTTTCTTTCGTTTGCCTTATTGGAAATCGCTATTATTGAGACATAATTTGGATGTGATGCATATTGAGAAATATTTTTGTCATAGCGTGTTGGTAACAATAATGAATGTGAAAAAGAAGACTAAGGATGGTCCTAAAGCCCGTAAAGACTTATCATTCTTAGACATAAAACAATGGTTACATACTATAAATGATGAAGGAGTGGTTCATTATCTAGTATCGATGGATGTATCCGTTTGAACATTACATAGGTACAATGAAAAAATATTTGTAGAATAAAAACCACCCTGAAGCCTCAATAAATGAGAGTTATCTTGTAAATGAGAGTATTAGTTTATGTGCCAGGTACATGGAGGAAGAAGACCAAGAAAATGCACAAACTGAAATCTCACGAATTTCAATATTTTCATCGTTGGAAGACCTATCCAACGGAAAAATATACAACTTGGATTATAGGGATCGAGTGACAGCTCATACATACATTTTGAAAAAATGTCCCGAAACAGAACCTTTTTACATGTAAGATTCAATATTTTGTTGTTATAGTACGTCTTATTAATTAACATTAAAGAGTATGCTATTTAATATTCGATCTATTTACGGTGATTATATACAGTATTGCAATAACAATGAGTCCCGTGGAGAAATGTATGCCACCTATTTTAAACATAGAGTGAGTGGATTCAAAACCATATCTAATAACTTTATATTTATTTTAACAACTAAATTTTGGGAATGTATATATATATGCCGCTCAATTAGCAGAAAATAATGACATATCAACAAACCTCAAAATCTTAGGCAAAGGTCCAAGTGTGTACTCGTGTATGTATATTTGGTGTAAAGTAAACGGATACAAATATGTATAGAAAAACACGGCGAAGGTTTAACCACTCAAAATAGTGGAGTGATTGTTGAAGGGTAAAACGGGTCAGATACTATGTCATACTATGGAGTTTTAACGGATATAATCCAAGTACAATACTTTTCTCACAAACGAGTTGTCTTATTCAAGTGTAAGTGGTTTGATACACACTTGGAGGAACTAGGAGTGAAAGTGGATAAATATGACTTCGTAAGTATAAATGTAAAACGAATTTTGAAACCCAAAGTCAGGACTCGTATATATTGACGAGTCAAGAAAAACAAGTATTCTATGCCCCTAATATGTCAGCACACCCGGTTGGAAGATTGTGACAAAAATAAATCTGCAGTTTACGAATATATAGTTTAGATTAATTAGGTAGATTTTATGTTTTTACTTTATATTCATTCTTATTACTACTTTATTTTAATTATTCTCCAATTTATTAATGGTATGCATTAAGGATATCTGAAGGTCCGAAAATTATTTAGAAAAGTATGAGGAAAACACCCAACAAACTGTTTAGGTCATACCAAAACCTACTTGTACAGTTAGAAAACCTAATGCTCCAAGAAGAGCCTTTTAGAGACGCACCATTAGTTGTGGACCCGTTAGTTACTGCTCCCCCAGCACATGATACACATGACGAGGATGATGCTGAGGTTGAAGAGTTTATTGAGTGCATGTTTGCATCAATGGGGGATGACGAGGAGGACCACGAGAAGGCTCATGAGGAGGATGACGAGGAGGCTCATGAGCATCATTCCACTCACGACCCATCATCGACATGTAACATGTTTACACTTAGATATTGTTTGTTTTGATTTATATCTAATTATGAATTTGATAATTTTGAAGACTCTTCCGCCCGCAATAAATGGGGGAAGAACAAGAATATCGCGTTATCTAGGAGGCTACCGGGGACAAAGATTGCTCTAACTTTTAGAGAGGTAGATGGGAGGTCCGGCGGTGTCAGCTAGAGGTGTAAACGAGCTGAGCCGAGCTCGAACTAGCCTTGGCTCGAGTTCGCTTCAATTTATTTTTTATTGGCTCGGCTCGAGCTCGATCGAGATTTTAATATTAAGCTCGAACTCGGCTCGATCATATAACTATAGGCTCGAGTTTGGCTCGAAAGGCCCGAAAGACTCGAATTTAAATATATTTAAATATTAATTTCTTATATTAAAAAAAATAATTGAACCAAATTTAGGGTTTTACCGGAGCGATATTTAGGGCTTCAAAATGAGATATAAGTTTGTTGAAGAAATATTAATGGGCAGTCTCTTGATTCTTTTTGCAAAATAGTTGTGAAAGTCGTGTATTGTAATTGAGATAACTTGAAAACCTGTTAGACTCCATTAGGTTTATTTTGAAAAATAAAATACTTTATAATGAAATAAAAATAATTTTATATCTTATAAAATATTAAAATATAATATATTTAGATTGCATATATTAAATAATATTAGAATATAATTATATTTTTTATTTAATTTTCAAAAATTATGTTTTCTGTAATTAAATTAATATCAAATCTATTTATTTCTATTATATAATATATATATATATATTAATTTATAAATATTATTCTAGTATATCTTGATATATCAAAATATTGAAAATTTCATACATTTTACGTACCAATAACTTTGGTATCGATATCATAAACAATAAGTCCATAAATAGTCTTATGGGTGTTTCAAATTTTAAATAAAAAGTAAAATATAATAAAAATAAATTATATTATTAGGCTCGAAAAAGCTCGACGAGCCAACAAGCGAGTCTTACCTAAGCTCGAATTCGGCTCGAATCTTAAACGAGCTGGCTCGAGCTCCGCTCGAATTCGATTTTGACCGAAATCGAATTGAGCTTTGACCGAGCGGCTCACAATCGGCTCGCGAGTGGCTCGGCTCATTTACACCCCTAGTGTCGGCGATGGAAAAAAAATGTGGTCTAGACATTTGGGGTCGGTTGTGCGAGACCCCTCAATCGTCTCACACCGTCTCCTGAAGTGGAAGGCATTAAGTGCTGACCAATTGGATTCACTTTGGATTGTTATGACGTTAATCATTACTTAATTATACATTAATCATTCATTACATTTTTATAACATTTGAATGATTTATTTTTCAGGATCTGTTCGAGTGTACTAATGGTTCTATTGATCAATATCGAGCGACCGAATTGACACTCGCCAAACAAATATGGGATAGGTGGCGCTCGGATTGAATAAGGATTATATCCACATTCATTAAGGAGACGAGGCGGCGATACTAGCCAATCCCTCACGAGACTACAATCGAGATGATTGGGAGTTCGTGTGTCAGAACCATTACTTCACAGAAAAATTTAAGGTACGGTTTCATAATTCAAATAAAATCTAATATCAATTATTATAACTTCATTTTTTTATTTCAAATACAACAAAACATTCATATCAATGTTGTTAACAGGAATAAGCTGAAATTCACACTTCATATTGGAAGTAGACCGTTTGCTCAAGTGGAGGAAGAGTTGGTATGTACATTATTCATTATTTTTAATAACTTATTATAAATAATTTTATTAATTTTATAAATCATTTCTTTCAATAGACGCTTGAAATAGGACGGATCCCCTCCGTCTTTGAAGTATTCAAAAGGACCCGTACCCCAAAACCTACAAAAGAAAACTCAACCCCCGTCCCGGACGAAAGAGCGCAAGAGAAAATTGTAAGTTAATTGAATTTAAATAAATTACATAAAGATAGCTTATTATTATAATGAAAATTTATTTCAAATGTGCAGGCGGAGATAAGAAGCAATGAACCGAAAGTTTTTCATATACCTCTCGGGTTTATTAGAAAAGAAAAAACCGAGACTTATATGAAAAGCTTTTGGTTTTTCTTGAAAGGGAAAAATTGAAAGTTTTTCATATACCTCTCGGGTTTATTTGAAAATGAAAAACCGAGAGTTGTATGGAAATATTTCGGTTTTTCCTTAAAGGAAAAACCGAGAGTTAATTGGAAAGTTTTCGATTTTTCTTGAAAGGGAAAAACCAAGAGATTTCCATATACCTCTCGGGTTTTTTTAAAAAATAAAAACCGAAAGTTAATTGGAAAGCTTTCGGTTTTTCTTGAAAGGGAAAAACCGAGAGTTATATGGAAAACTCTCGATTTTTCTCTTTCAAGAAAAACCGAGAGATTTCCAATAAACTCTCAGGTTTTTTCTCGAATATCTAAACCAAAAAATCTACGATATCTCTTGGTAACACCGAATTATATTTACCGAAAGTATCAATACCGAGGAATGGTGAAAGTTACTCAAACCTTCGGTATTAGGTCATTACCGAGAAATATAGAGTCATTACCGAGAGTTTTTACTCTCGGTTTTGACACCCTTTTCACCGGTGAAACTATTTTGTACAATAACTTCAGTTAATAATTGCATATAAATAATATAATTAGAATCATATTAATATATTGTCAATTTAAATTACATTACTATTAAATCCAACAACTTGTCAAGAGCCTTGTACAATTATTTGTCTTCTAATTTTCTAACAACTTATTTGTCAAGTAAATTTTAACATTCAAACCAGAAGGATATAATTAAATATAATTATATGACTGTCTTTTATTAAATAAATTAAAATTTTATTTATTTAAGTTATGAACTTATTTTTAGTTATTTTAACTTTAAATAAAATAAAATATGTACAATTACAATGTTAAAATTAAACTAAAATGTATAAAGAACAAAATCACCAATTTTGAGAGGTGTATTCGAGGTATGGATTTAACATATTATCTTTAAAAAAGTTCCATCGTCTCTATTTGTAATGTAGCTTATCGCAGATTATTGTCGTCTAGAGTACAATGAATTTAGTAGTGATTCAGCACTGAAATCACTACGCAACAAACCTGACAGAGTATTTGAACAATTACCGAATTTTAGCGGAAAAATGTTGAGTGAAGAACTCGAACAACATTCACAAAATAGAGAACAAACTTTTCAAATTCTAGAGAGATAATGAGATGGATAAATAAGAGATATAAAAAAGAGTTGGAGTGAAATAATATATTTAGCTATAAATTAAACTATCACAATAAATTTATTTATCAATCTAACGACTACTAGTAGTTTATCCAATGGTTGTCATTTATATACTTTTGATATTTAATCTTGTCTCTTGGTCTTGGAATTCAATCTTATCAATTGATTTCTATGTGACTCTTCCCTTAGCATGTTTTCATACCTCGTGCCTCCTTTAGATAACTCAAATATCTTATTAATACCGTGCCTTCAATTTTATTTCTTAGATCTCAAGGTTATCTTGAGCCAACTTAACAAATTCAGAATCCGGAATATGAACTTGGAATCTAACTTTAGCCCTCTAACAACGGAACCCATTTTGCCCAGGGTCAACACTAGCAAATTCCACTAGAGGTATTGACATGGATTATTGCTTCACTCTGATAAATAAAATCCAGGATCTGATTTTGATTGAGTAAGCTTATTAATAAGCACACATGTAAGAAAGAAGCGTCAGTTAATTGTCTTCAAGAAGAATGGCAGATGCCCGGACTCTTGCTCATTGCAACTTATCTCTCTTTAGAGGGAAAGATAAATGGCAGATGCCCTTCGCTTATCGGGGCTAAGAATAACTCATTATCAAGCCAACTAACTTAACTAAGAAGGGAAGTAAGACGTCGCTATAAGCTTAACACATGCAACTCGGACTATGTTTTCGATCCATTTTGTTCACCTAGCTATGGAAAATCGAATCATACAAAATCAAGAGTGTGAATTTATATTCATTTGGATTAAATTTCTTTAAATTTATCCACCCAAATTCTTGTTTTCATTTAATTAATATAATTAGTTCAAATTTTCAATAATCCCCACATTAATGAAAATTGAAAAATTAATCTGATGAAAGATTCAATAGGAATCCTATATAAGATATGTATGTGTAACCCTTTGAATCTTCTATGATGAAAGCATATATAACTTTACTAACTGATTAATAGACTTAATGTCCTTGAACTATTCGGCCTTTGCGTATATTATTACACACTTTCACATAAAATTATTACTGATACATGTAAACTCTTATGGCTGTGTTCATTTTGGCCATGAAACAGGCACCTGATTATGTGAGAGAGTCTAGAATTGAGTAATGTAGTTCTTTTAAATCAGTCTCACTTCTCCCTCACATATGTGATCTCTTTGCTCTCAAAAAATTATTAAAAGCGATATGCTTATCCTCATTAAAATATATACTGTTAATTATGGGATTTATCCACAACAATAATATTTTAAATTAGTAAAATTAAGTTGTCACAATAAACATAGTTTTTGGAATCTTTAGTTTGCATATGATGGGTTTTATAAAGTTTTCAATCTAACTCTCTATTTAATAGTTTAGTTATCAACAATCTAACTCTCTATTATACACGAATGCATAATAGGTTAAAATATATTTTTTAACTCTTTGACTAACATAGTCAAATGTGATAAACTTTATTAGAGAGTATAGTCTAATGATATTATCTCTAAGATGTGTATGTCTAAACTTATTATTCACTCTAAGCTTATTCGATTTCAAATTATTATTAAAATAATTAGAAAATTTTGGTACATACTTAGATAATCTTGGAATATCTTCTAATAAAAAACATAATTATTCGTAGATGCTTATCATTTCAACATTCTTTTATGAAAATATTATTTACTTTGTCAACTAGTAGACAAATTGTCTTTGAACTATTATGCATTCTTTTAAACGATTATATATTTTTTCATAAAAAAAATTATTTTCGACACAATTCAAAATTATAGGTTATATTGTTTAATCAATTAATCATAATTTTTTTAAAAGATTTTCATACGTATATTGAACATTCAAATGTAAACATATTCACTTGTAGACGTAAAAATTTTCATTTAATAATATCAATATATCATTGATAACAACATGATATTTTGTGTAGTGTAATTCACAAGCTTGATTGATTTAATCATATTTTTTTATCTTATTTTCTTTTAGCGATAAAAATATCATATACATACAGACACGTAATGAAATAAATATTTTTATTATCTTCATGATATACACAATTGTCACATTCATTGAAATAAATTAAACTATGATCAAATTTTCATACTATTATTATAAAATTTGTTATAAGTCATAACAAGACTTTATAAGTAAATTTTTCTTATTAATCTATTTCATAAAATTTATTTTGAAAATATTATTTTTTTTCATATTTGTAAGAAAATAATGTCAAAATAAATGCATCTCTTGATTTAAAAAAAATCTCAAATTTAAAAGATCGATTTAAGCACCAACTAAGGAAATAAACAATAAATTTTCTTGATTTTATTTATCTTTGTTAAGTTGCGCAACTTTATCTTTCGTGTAAAACATATTTCTTTAACAATAAATTATCTTTTTATTTACCATAATATATACAATATTTTTTGTGTTATTATCAATACAAATATTTGCCCCCATATTAGTGTTTGGTACACTAATAAATCACATATATGTGTGATTAAATCCAAAATTTTATAATTATGAGATTGTCACACAATTTTTTGTTATACCTATCAATAAATTAACTATCAAGAATCTCATGCGATGCACACGGATAAAAATATAAATAAAATAAATTTAATATAAAATTATAATAATATTATTTCAATATTTAAAATTCTTAATAAATCACGAATAATATATTAAAATAAAATTATAACAATCTCATTCCACATTTTATTCACTTTGGTAAAACAATTCATCTTCTCACATATTTCATCACATATTTTTTCCTAATGAATCTCTCATATTGTGACCTTACACTTTCACTTTTGTCAAATAAAAAATCTCAGACATTATCAAAAAAAATTTACCCTCACTTAAGCCCATCAATGCTCAATTGACCTCTCATCTCGTGACAACACGCAGACTAACCAACCATCTCATTCCATATTTATCTACCAATTCAAATCGGACTTCTCATCTTATGACTTTAACTTTCACTTCGGTCAAACAACTAATCTTCTCGCATATTTTAACTACCAATATCAATTTCTTTCCCAATCGACCTCTATCTATTTACCATACTTTCACTTGGACTAATAAAAAATTATCTCATTCACCAATCACAATCGACCTCTATTTTCTCGAAGACCTTACTTTTACTTCATCAAACAACTCATATTTTCTCGAAGACCTTACTTTCACTTCATCAAACAACTCATATTCTCACCTTTCATCGTTCATTACTTTCACTTTGACTAACTAACCATCTCATTCCACATTTAACCACCAATTCACAATCGACATATCATCTTGAGACTTTGCTTTCACTTCGTCGAACAACTTATCTCCTAACATATTTTACAATATACAACCCGACCTTCTTTATCCTCATTTCGGCTAACCATTGATCTCATTCCACATTTATTCACCCCAATAATCAACCTCTCATATGTGACCTTACATTTTCACTTCGGTCAAATCAACAAACAACAAACCATCTCCCTCCATATCGTGAATGACATTTACTCAACCACTAATTTCATTGCATATTTTAGCCATCCATCCTAATCAACCTTTAATTTTGTGAATGTCATTTACCGACCCACCAATTTCATCTCAAATTTTAATAAATATCATTTACATTCAACCATTTCTTCACTTCGATAAACATTCGACAAACCAATGTTTATATTAACCATCAATATTTTTTAATAGTTTAAAAATTGTTCCTAACAGAATTTGAACCATGGCCTCCATTATGTAGCATTAACAATTCAGCCACTAAACCACTTAATATTGTTAATTTATATTTATAATTTTGTGTACATATATAATTTATATGACTAATAATTAAAAAATAGTTATATGTATAATATTTGTATTTTAAAAATATATATATATATATATATTAGTTAGTTAAAAAATTGCAATTATATTGTTAAAAACAGGGACGGACCCAAGAAATATGGTTGGGGTGGACTTTAAAAAATAACGAGAAATTTTTGAATAAAAACTAGTTGATAAAGCTAAATTTTGTTATTTTTTTAATGATTAGATAAACAATAATTGAAGAAATTAACGGGTATAGTCAAATTTGAACCGTAAAAAAAACTTTTTATTTCGGGGTGGGCCGAGCCCTACATAGATCCGTCTCTAGTTAAGAATGTTCCACGTTCATTAAATTTGGTGTTGAATGTAAAATATAAAGTCTTATTAGTATGGTTAGTTAAATGGTTATATTTGTTTTGTTATGTTGCAAATTTGAAACATAGATATATCATTTTTAACTTTATTTTTAACCGTTTTAAGTTTATAGGTGGCTCAACCCACAATCGACCCAATTAATATCAATTTACTCTCATATATATATATATATCTAATTAACCACAACTCTCGATTCGGTAATCTGGACACTTTGAAAATAAATAAGATAACTATTATTGTAAACTTAATTAATATATTTCACAATCTGCCTTCATGCCTTTTTGATCTGGACACATATGTCACTTCTTGCCTTCATGCCTTTTTGATTTCAATCAAACCAAATCAATCTGCATACTTAATTAATATATTTCACAACAGGACAATTGCTAGAATTAAACAATGCAAAAATATTTTCTTTGAACAATATGTTTTATACCTTTATTCATTGTGTTTGGAAACTCTCCAAAGTAGCTACTTCTAGACTGAAGCGTAACGGGACGTTAACACATATATTTCTTCTAAAAATAAAGAAATCAAGCAACCACTCAACATACATTAATGGATAATTATATTACAATACATGTATACATACATATGTATTGCTATTACATGATTAAAATTAAAACCATTCATTTTTTTTATAAATAATTATCATACAAGTTATTTATCATAACTGACTATTAATTTTCTAGAAATCAAAATTGATTTTTTTAAATTTATTTTATAAAAAATAATATTTTTTTTATGTACAGTTATTTTTTTATCTTGACCACTCTTAGGATTCTTAATCTGCTTTAACCTTGATACATTATTTATCATTTTTTTTTTGTAACAGTTCATTTTTTTATAAATAAAAGACAGGTTTTCGATGATATAAGCTACTAATAGCTTAGTACGTACACTGAATTTGTTTTAATATTGTTAGTTATTTTGTCTTTAAATAACAAAAAATATGTATAAATACAATGTTACAAAAAAAAAATAAAGTAAAATGTACAAGAAACGAAATCACTGATTTGAGTGGCTGATTCGAGACATATGCTTAAAACATTTTCTTTAAAACAATTATATTGTCTCTCTTATGCTGGAACTTCACGCAGATAACTGTCTTCTAGAGTATAATTAATCTAGTAGTGATTCAACAATGGAATTATTACACAACGAACTTGATAGAGTACCTAAATTATCACTGAGTTTAGCGGAAAAATCGTTGATTGAAGAACTCGAACAACACACATGAAAATGGATAAAGATTTTTCGAATTCTAAAGAGATAATGAGATGGACGAGAGAAGATATAATTTTTTTTGAATAAAATGATATATATGACTAGAAATTAAACTATCACAATAAATTCATTTATTAATTCAACAATTATCATTTATAGACTTTTGCATTCATCTTGTCTCTTGGCATTCAATACATCAGAAATTCTGATTTGAATTCGGCGTGAATTTATATCTATTTGGATTAAATTTCATTTAATTTATTTACACAAATTCTTATTTCCATTTAATTAATAAAATTAGTTAAAAAATTTCAAAATTATTTATAAGGAAGATGGTTAATGAAAAATGAGAAATTGAACTTTATAATATTTACAGGACTTTACTTATTATTTGAATCACCAATATTGTTATTCTTACAATTTTAAATCATTTTAAAATAAAGAAAAAGGTTGAATATTTGTATAGAAATAATGGGGGAAAAAAGATGAAAATATGATAAACAAAATATATAGATGTCCAACTTGGATTATTTTAAAATAACTATTTAGATCTAAATTTAAAAAAATGGCAATAAATACAAAATCACCAGATGAATGACGTCGGTGCTTCATATGGAGATAAATATAGAGTTACATACTTACATATGTTTGTTATTTGAAAACTGAATCTTATAACTAGTAGTTTTTAGGGGTGCAAAGAAAATTGGAGTGTTGAATGGTAAATTTAAAATCGGTTATTACTATTTTATATAGTTTTCTTAATTTACTATATGAATTGGACGTTGATATATTTATTTTCAGGTTCATGCTAAATGTAGGAATTGTTTACATCAATAAAAAAATAGTTTAATTTTGAGATGTTTTTGATTAACATGGTGAAGAGAAAATTTGTTTAGAATATTTTGATTACTTATTAATTTGTTTATTAATTATTCATTTTTATTTGAATTAACCTCACATATTCATGCTCTCACTTAAATTTAAAATGATTTAATTGTGTTTCAATATTAAAATTACAGAATTATTAATATTATTAGTTTAATAGTAATTTATATAATTAAATATTTTTTTAAATAAAATATATATACAAAACAATATTACATAAAATCTCTCATTAAAATATCAATATCAATTAAATATCTAATCATCACTTAATTTATTAATAAAAATTTTAAAATATCACTTAATTTAAATCTAATTTCTTTTAATAATTTATATTTAATAAATTTCAAATAATATTTTTTTTATCATGATATTGTTTGGATAAAACCCAAAAAAATCCTAAAAAACTCAAAAAAATCAAATGAGCTCCAAAATTCAGTTTCTTCCTTTTTTTTTTTTTAATTTTGTAGGCATGAGCCGATAATATATATAGAAAATTCTTTTTTGCAGCTCATATATATTTAGCAAATTTAAAACTTACAGAAAGTTGAATCCGACATTCAAGAGGAAGTTGCATTGCAGCTTTGGGTATAAAAAATAAGGCCATATATTAAAGATCGATCCCAGATTTCCATCACACCTAAGTTCATAATCTTTGATAATAGTTAAAAAAAAAATAGATTGTATATTTTTATGGTGGCATGATTTTAGATGTCTGAGTAAGCAACCTTTGAAGTTAAAGGTAAATTTTATTGGTACAGAGAACTATGAAGTTATATATTTCTAGTTCTCTTTATTCTTGGCCAAATGCCATTTATAACATAATAACAACACCTTTTTTATTTTAACCAATTTCAACAAGTAAATTCAGACTCTACTAGTTTGATGAATTCAACATGTTATTTTCATACATATCAACACCATGCTTGAATAGCATCAAATTTATTTATTTATACTAAGGGTGGTTCGGAGCCAGAATTTTAAATCTATCCGGGCTACACAAATTTCAAAAAAAATAATATAACATAATAATAGAAACATTTATACAATTTAAAATCCAAACTGGATCAACTAAACATTTAGAGTTAAATAAAAGCAGATCAACTAAAAATATAAAACGAATTTAAAATACGTTTCTAAACTCGTTGAAACATTTAGGGTTAAATTAACTAAACGGATCATCATGCCAATCAAATGATATTGTTTCAACGAAAAAAATATAAAAGTAATTCACATAAATTGAATTATACAAATTGGGTAAGAGATTGAATATTAATATAAACCGACAAAATATGGTCATTTTAGCTTTATAAATTACTACATCCCATCGCATGTTTCCAACTCTTTATCACGCTACATAATCTCGATGGCATGCTTCCAATATGAATTTATATTTATATATTAATTAATTAAATTAGAGAATAAAAAAGAAGTAATCTATATATTATATAAAGAGAATGTCATAGGTTTTAATAATTTATGTATAGTATAAAGAGAATAAGAGACTAAGGGTTTTAAAGATAAACTATTATTTGATTAGTAATAAAAAAAATATAAAAAAAATAATTAAAAATATATATATCATATCAAACCGGAAATCCTTTTTGGAGAATGAATGTAAATCGAAAAAAGTCATGTAGATTGACAAATTTTTTAAAAAAAAACTTATTTTAATGTCCCCACTAAGTATTTTTTAATAAAAGGTTAATAATAAAGTAAGGGTCGTTTGTTATGTGTTAATAATTATATAAGTATAAGTTGTAAAAGCTATAAATTGTATAGGGTATTAAGAAATATAAATTATAAATATTATTAGTGTTTGGTTGGAATGATAAAAAATGTATAAATTATATGAGTTTTATAATTTTGTGTTAGGTCGGTGATATAAGAAAATAGTAAATAGATGAATAATATTTTATTTTTGTATTTATATAAATTATTTTAATATTTATTTTATTTTAATATTTATTATTAATTATATTTTAACTAATAAAAATATATTTAATTATCTTATAAATAATTTAAAAATAAATAATAATGTTCTATGATTATATATATATATATATATATATATATATATATATATATATATATATATATATATATATATATATATATATATATATATATATATATGATTTCTTATAATTAGATAAATATTATCAATAATTAATATTAATAAATATATAATAATAAAATCACAAATAAATTAATAAAAATGAATAATTTGTTCAAGTCTTCTATTTTTGTTGGAGAGATGTTATAAAAAAATTATTTTAAAATAAATAATAATTATTTTGTAATTTAGTTTAAAATATGAAAAATAATATATTTTTTTAAATTATTAAACTAATAAGTATTTATTAGAAGAGATAAATAATAATTATTATTATTATTTTTATACTAATAATTATAAAACAAACATTAAATTTCTTTTAAAAAAAATCAAAATTTTTAATTTTGAAATAATAAAATTTATAAAATAATTTTATTTTCTAAAAACATGTAAATAATAAATACTCAAAATTAAAATATATTTAAAATTTAATAATTAAATTTAATAAAAGATTAAATAATAAACTAATAAAGGTTAATATTATAAAAATATGATAATTTTTTTTTAATAATTTAATAACTTGTAACATGGAGTGTTATAACTTATACCCTTTTAAGGTATAAGTTATACCATTAATTTTATCTGTGGATATAAAATTAATCTAACCAAATACTTATATAATTTTACTATTTGTATTGTTATTCTATCCTAACAGGATTATACCTTCTACCAAACGCTGCCTAAAAGTATAATAACTAAGTTGAAAATATTATTCAAGATTACGTTACTAGATCTGCATAAATTAAACACGATAATAACTAAAAAAAAACCTTCCTCATAAATAACTAAACTTTTATCACTTTAAAAAAAATGTATATTAAAAAAAATAAGAAAATTGAAATAGTTATATATACATAAAATAATGCTTAATTTTAGATAGGCTGAATTGTAGGGTCGAGAGTTGTATTTAATTTGAATATATATATGTAAAAGTAATGAATATTTGGGTCGGGTAATGAGTTAACCCGCACATAAACTTGAAATGATTAAATTAAAAAGATGTGATGCACAAATCTCGAACTTACAACTAGGACCGACAATTTTAGACTCGACAAGAAAACACGACCCGGATCGAACACGAAAAAATCAGGTTAGAACCATGTTAAGGTCATGTATTTTTTTTTGTTCGAGTCAAAATCAGGTTGACATGTTTAACCTGATTAATAAACATGTCAAAATTGGGTCGAATTGAAATAACCCAAAGTAACCTGATAACTCATTTACAAGTTTATTTTTTTGAGTTTTATGTTATTCTTTCCTATTCACTTACTCATTTTTTTATAATTTTTTTATAAATAGATTTATGATTTAACTTTATTTTTATTTTGGGTTAATATCATTTTCATTTGAAACAAAGATATGTTAATTAATTACATCGGGTTTGGTTTGAGTTAAGTTAAGTTAAATAAATCAGGTCAAACGTGTCAAGTTTGGGTCAATCACAAATAAATAAGTCAGGTTCATATTAGAGATTTTGACCCGAATTATTAAACAAGTCATTGTCAGGTTAGTATCGTTCAACTGTTAATCTACCAACCTGAAATTGGCCTAAATTGTCACTCCTACTCACACCTTAATATTATAAGTTCAACATTTTAACTAACTAGACTAATAATATTTTATATTTAAATTCAACGTACAATCCGAAGAATTTACAACCTCTCTAACTTTTATAATTATATATAACTACGACATTAAGTTAATAATATATTAAATTTGTTTATATAATTTTAAATTTGATATATATATATATATTATTTTACTCTATTTGTTTTTTCTTATAGTATATATAAATATATATATTTATTCAATATATGTATAATTATCTTTTTATAATTACTTTATATAATTTTAAATTATATATATTTATATATATATATAATTATGAACTTTTATAAATTATTTGTAGGATATTTGTAATCATATAACTTGATTGTTTAGTAGCTAATAATATTTTAATTTTATATATATAATTATATATATATATATATTAATAATATATACAACACCCTTATACAGCACATTCACACAGCACCTACATTATTTGGAAAAAAAGAGAAAATATATTTTAAAAAAAATATAAGAGAGAGAAAAATATTTTCTCTTCCTTTTCAAATGAAGTAGGTGATGTGCGAAGGTGCTGTATAAAGGTGTTGTATAAAGTGCTAATATAAAGGTGTTGTATATATCATTACTCATATATATATATATATATATATATATAATTATATATATATATATATATATATATATATATATATATATATATATATATATATATATATATATATATATATATAATTATATATATATATATTCTATATTTTTTACATAAATATATATAAGCTTCTATATATATAATTATGAACTTGTATAAATTATTATATTTTTAACAATATAACTTTAACATTTTAATCAACTAAGTTAATAATATTTTAAATTTATTTACATAATTTAAATTATATATATATATATATATATATATTTCTATTCTATCTATTTTCTCATAATCATTATATATAATTATGAGTTTTTATAATTATTTATATTTTTATCATATATATATATATATATATATATAATAATTATAATAATAATAACAATAATAATAATAATAATAATAATAATAATAATAATAATAAACGCTTAATTTTGGATTACGAGAATTTATGGGTCGCAAAGTCTTTTTTTAATTATTTTCTCTAATTTAATAATATATATTTAAAAAATAACTATGAAGATATATTAATTAAGATTGTAAAAGTATTTTCTTTCTAATTTTACTTCATTTTCTTTTTTAACGAATAATTATATATATAATTAATTAATTAATTATTTTATCTATAAAAATATATATTAAATGTATATAATATATATATATATATATATATATATATATATATATATATATATATATATATATATATAACAACCTATTTAAAAATTAATATATAATATTTTTATATAAAAATGAATTAATATGTTTGATATTGTATGAGTGAGAAGGATTGAGTATCAAGAATAATTTATTATTTTTGGTTTTTAATATAAGTTAAGTGATTTATTTTTAATTGTTAGTCATTTTAATTTTATATTTATACATAAAATTATAAAAATAAATCAACAATCTTAAGTGGTGTAATGATTAAGTGTTCGTAATTCACAACAAGAGTAAAAAAAGATTAGTTATAGTGCAAAATATTTAAAATAGTAGTTTGATTGGAGACAATGGGAGAGTATAAAACATCTACCCGGACTAAAAACATTTTTACAAAAACTAATATAACACAATTTATTTAAATAGTTTATGATATATTAAAAAATATGAATCATTTATACACAACAACAAAGCATGATATAAAAAAAATAAAAATACCGAAGAGAGAAAAATAAACAAAAAATACATAAAAAGCATGACATTTACTATTGAAGTTAGGATTTACGATTTTTTGAAATATAATATTCATCGATAACTGAATTTGAGTCTATACTTGAAGCAAATCCTTTCAAACCATAGGAATATTTTAAATGAAAAGTATTTAAATCGACTTTGTTATTTTCCAAATTTAGATCTCGGATTTTCGACAACATAGGTTGATATGGTCCCATTTTAATATAAGTTCGTTTAATTTCATTATATGATAATTTACAGAATGTCGCTATATAGAAATACGCAATCTAAGATGTTGTTCAAAGGTAGTTTCATCAAACTCAACTTTTTGAGATTTAGAACGAGATATTAGGTTCTCATAGAAAATTACTGTATTTTGTTCGATTGGATTAGATAACGAAGGATTATCAAATTTTGACTTAAAAAAAATAATATATTATTTTTTCTCTTTCTCTCTGAATTTGATATTAAAAAAGTTATTGGATTTAAAGATTCCTAACATGTAATTAAGAGAGAAGAATTTCAATATAAGCTGACATAATGCGGTCTTCCATTTTAGCCTTACTAAAAAAAATCAATTTTTTTAAATTATGAGTTTAACTATTATTGTTATGGATATATTTTTTTAATTAAGCTGAATAAATTATATATAGTTTAATAATAGGTAACAAAATTAAATTAGGAATGAATAAGTGAGAGGATCTCTAATTAGAGAAAACCGCATGTTGGATGTTAAAGTCAACTATAAGCTTCAGATGATCTGGATTCATTTAGTTCAATAGCGATGTCTTTCATACATGGTACTGAGTCCTCCAGTGATGTTGAGCAACAAAGGGCTCTAGTCTATAAATCAAGAGGAAGTTATATGGCCTCCAGCTCTATGGGATGCCAAATTGTCCTTATATCGAAAAATATCTTTTCTATGTTAAAAAGTTGGTATTCCCCGTTGCTGAGCAATATCTCTCCTTGGTTGCAGTGCAGTAGCAGCATTTTCAAGCTTCTGAGCAGCAACCACCCTCCCAAACTACTGAGCAGCAACAACACTCCAAATCTGCTTAGTAGCACTCCTCTCCTACTACTGAGCAACACTCCTCTCCTACTCCCGAGAAGGAGCTCTCTCATGCTACTGTACAACAGATCCTCTTCAGATTCTGAGTCTCCACTCAGTTTCGTTGTCGAGAAGCTTCCATCTCTAACCAAACAACAATCTCTCTCGTCTGAGCAGCAACTCCTTCCGACTGCATCCAATCACTCTGTAGAAGTGACTGGAATTATCAAAGACATATGTGAAGAGATTCAGGAGGTCGGCGTCTTATCTCAAGCGCTGATTCAAGTGCCTTCTCCTCGAGCTTCTCCTTCCTCTAATGATTCAAAGTCAGCTGCCATTAAGTCCAGTGAACGGGCTGTTCCTCTACAGATTCTTCCAACCGTTTTCCAACTTGAACAATCAACTCCTCATTCTATAGAACGGTCATCTTTAGGAACGATAGATATCCGTAGCATCATCTAGGACACCATTGCGCCTCTGCAATAGAGTATTGCGGCCATCCTTAGTGAAATGGATTTTCTTAAGGAGCATGTCTTAACTACCTCTAAAGGATCGGCCTCAACAACATCGGCACATGATAAAATCCTAAGTCAGGACATGAAGGGCTATGCTGAGGTTGCAATTATGATGGAATCCATGAGCATGATGAAAACCATACTGCACAACTCCATCAGCGGTTATAATAGGGATCTCTCTGCGAAGATCGACACTATTAGTATGCAAATTTTTGAAGTAACGGACTTCCTTGACTTCCTTAAGCATGCAACAGACAACTGAATAGAGAATGCTGATGTTAAAAAGGGGGAAAGCGATCGAGAGGAAGATCAGTAAGGGGAAAGCCTAGACGAGGAGGAGGTAGCGAGTCAGTTGGAGCGGGCTCGGGAAAGCTACGAAGAATTGAAAGGGGGGGATATCTATACTCTAATTATTTTGTGTATTATGTTCATATATAAATTTATAATTTACCTTTAATTCCCTACTCTTATAACTTAGTTTTAACATCATCAAAAAGGAGAAATTGTTAGATTAAGTTAAAGAAATAAAAAGAAGGTAACATATTAAATTAAGATGAATTATGAAAAACGCCTTAATTGATTAAAATAAACTTAGGATAATTAAAATCAATACGACATAGTTTTAATGATGCGTTGATAAATGAATAAACTAACTTCATCAAATGTTTTAATGCGCAGGTAAATCTGAAAAACGCTAACAACAAACTGAAGAAGAGTTGACGTCAGTAGAGTTGAAGAGGCGCTGACAACAGCCTTGCCAACAGCAAAGTTGAAGAGGCGATGTCAGCAGCCTTGTCAACAGTAGAGTTGAAGAGCGCTGGCAGCAGACTTGATCAAGCAGCAGTATGAAGAAACGTTGGAAGCAGTCTTACTCAATCAGCACAATTGTTTTGTGCTAATAGCCGAGTAGAAAATATCAGTGTTGCGCCAATAACTGTGTTGCACTAACAGACGAGTAGCGAACATCATTGTTGCGCTTACAACCGAGCAGCCAACAACAGTGTTGCGCCAATAGATGTGTTGCGCTAACAACCGAGTAGCGAACAACAATGTTGCGCCAATAGCTGTGTTGCGCTAACAGTCGAGCAACCGACAATAGTGTTGCGACAACAACTGTTTTGCACCAACGATAGTGTTCGTTATCAGTAGTCTGTTACATCAGCTTAAGACGCCAAAATGTACAACTGTCATGTATACGATTATTCCACTAGTCATGCATAGGTTTTTGTGTATTTAAATAATTGTAATAATAATTATTTAAATGCTGATACATTTTATTGATGATGATTAGGGAGGAAAATACTTGAAGAACATCAATTTAAAAGTCATTAAGGTTTAAAAATAAATCCTAAACAAGCCTTTGTCAAAATATATTTTTTGTGGAAATATTTTGAAATCATTTTCTAATTTTTATGTATTTTTAGAAAATGGTTTGAGGTTCTAAAATTACAAAAATAATTTTGGAATTTGAAAATTGGAACAAAACAGGTTTTAAGTCCAGTGTCATAGGTCCGAAGTTTGTTTTATTGGTTGAGGCTAAAAATCCCTCATCAATGGTCGGAGACCCCTCGGTCTAGGTTCAAGATCCTTGGTCGGGGTGCGGAAGTCCCTCTGTCGGGGTGCTAGGGCCTCTCGGTCCTTATCTAGAATTCTCGGTCGAGTCTCTCGGTCATGGGTGGAAGTCATCGGTCCTAGGTTCATGAGTTCTCGGTTGGGTATGAGATTCCTTAGTCCTAGGTCTGACTTCTCGGTCTTGGGTGAAAGTCATTGGTTTCTAGGTTCAGGAGTTCTTGGTCGGGTGCAAGACTCCTCGATCTTAGTTCTAACTTCTTGATCGGATGTAAAAATTCTCGGTCGGATCTCTCGGTCCTAGATGAAGAACATTGATCGGACTTCTCGGTCCTGGTTAAAAGTCTCGGTCAGACCACTCGGTCCTGGCCAAAATTTATTAATCGGACATGTTGGTCCTGAAGAACATCAAAATTGCAGGTTTTGCAATTTTGACGGAGACTTGGATTCTTATATCCAAGAGCTTGGGTAGCTTCATAAAGCTCCCAAAAACATTAAAATCATCATGCCAATGTATCATTGGACTTAGGTGATGATCAATTTATTCAAAATAGTTTACGGACAAAATTCGGTTTTATGATTTTAAAGTTGTTTTGAAGTGTAAAGAGCTTGCCATAAACACTAACTATTTATTTAGACCAATTCAAGAACTCAAATTTTTTATTTATTTTGAAAATTTTGATTTTGATCAAACATGATCCAAATAGTTGCCTAACATCATTAGAAATTTGTTGGTAAATTTTTTGAGCTTATATTCTTTAGGATTAGTTCAAGAAGAGAAAACCCGTTTTTTAAGTTTTTAATTAAAATTTTGGTTTTTTGTTGGCTTTCACATGAAGCTCATAAATGATCCTGTGATCGATTTTCAACTATCAAATTCAAAACCAGACAACATACAAACTTACGAAAACTGAAATATACAAATTTAAATTTTAAACTAGAAGTACAAATTAAAGAATAATTGAAATCTTACCAAGTGTTGAAGAATACTCTTTAAGCCTTGGGGAAGTTTTTGGAATGTCTGGACCTCAGCTTTAGAGATTTATACAGAAATTTCGAAAATTCAGAAAGCTTTGAACTTCAAAAGATGGATTCCCTTGGCTTTATAATTGTTAAGAGAAACCTCTCGAAGTTGGTTGATGCAACAAGTGGGCTTGAATCAGTCAAACATTATTTATGTTGTTTTAGTTGTTCTTCATCCCAATTGCTGGAATAGGCATTATTGATGCCTATGAATATTGGGGAAATAATCAATGCGGTAGGGTGATCATTTCACCTTCTTAATCAGCTGAAACTGTTGACTGTAGGCGGAGTTTCATTTTTGAGAAATCAAAGATAGGATATATTTTTATCCTCCGATGATCGCGAAGAAGAAGACAACCCATGCATAAAACGACGTCGTTTTGGGTGTAAACGCGAACGCAAAGCGTTCCGTCCGCGTTATGTTATTGTTATGTCGCGATCAACGTGTTCTATCACGTTTTGGCTAACAACGCTAAGGCGCGCATTAGTCGATCCCCTGCTTCGTGGATGCACACCTCCTTCATTTCAGCGAGCGAATATGTTTACAAAATTGTTGATATAATAGTGAGGTTGTATCTAAGAAGGGAAAATTTGATAGAAAAGAGACTTTAGGGAATATGTTTACAATGTGATTTTTTAATGAGAATGTATTTGACGGTGATTAATTTTTTATCAATTCGTTAGCTATCAAAAATAGATATCAATTTACATTAAACATAATACCCAAATATTGAAGCAAGACATATGTGGTGTTGAGGGTAGAGTATATGATTGAGTGATATTGCTTCGTCGGACCGAACCAAAGAATCCCATAGATATAATGCAAAAAGATCTTGTTACTAACACATAATTCATTCTTTAAAAATTTGAGTTCAAAGTAGTATAAACCATCTTTAAAAATGATAATAAAAATATCCACGAAATTTTCAGGCTTACATTGACTAGAACATTCAATTCCTAGCATAATATTTAAATATTTCTCAAAATAATGTTTGCATGTAAAATCTCTTGGTAGAAGTGCACTCTTCAATATATATAGGCAAACAATTAGTACTTTTTTTTTATACAAATTCACTATTTTGTATAATACACACATTTTTTTACATTCTCAACAAAGAGTGTACTGGAAATATAAAACCACATATTTAAAACTATTCTCAAATCTAATTATATAGGTATTTTAAAATAAAATAAGGTGTTTATATACAAAATAAATATTTAATAAAATATGTTAATATTATATTATAAAGATAATGTTTAATACCAAATAAATTTATGGTTTATATTTTATTATTAACATATCATCTAAAAAAATAATATTTATTTCTAAAATATATTATAATTAAAAAAATAGTTTATAAGTTAATAAATATTATCACTTTTTTTAATTAATGAAATATTAAATAACATTATAGCATTCAGATTATGACTAAAATAATATTCATATATTAAAAAAAAATAACTTTAATAATTGTTAATAAATTATAACAAATTTAAAATAAGTTATATAGACAAAAACATGAGAATAAATTCAAAATCAAACAAATTCTTACAACTAATAAAATAAATTTAGAGATGAACTGAAAGTGGACCCAGCACCTAGCCACCTGGTAGGTGTTTCCAAACCAAATCATGGTGCTGGATATAAAACCGGGTGTTACTGCCCATTGTTTTGATATATAATTTGGAATTATGCTAGAAAAAAAAATTCTTTATCAATTATTTTAATATATATATGATGATTTTTTATTGATTAAAATATTAAATAACATTATACTATTTAGATTATGACTCAAATAATATTATCATATTAAAAAATATAAATTATTTTAAAAATTAATTATTCATAAATTATTACAATTTTATAGAAATTATATAGACAAAAACATGAGAATAAATTGAAAATCAAACAAACTCTAAAAACTAATTTAAAAAAATTAGAGAGAAGACCTAACTAGGGTTTGCCTAGCCGCCACAACTACCCAAGTGTTTTCAAAACCAAATCTGGGTGCGGTTTTCAAACAAGCTCATTTGTTTAGCATTTGAAACTTAAACAAAATCCATCAAATTACTTAAACGGAAGCAAACAATTGATAAACCAACAACAAACCGTCAAATTAAACATACTCAAAATCCAGTACATAAACATGAAATAACAGCAAATTGAAATAGAGTCAAGATCTAGCAAATGAAAATGCATGCAAAATGAAAAGAGCAAACCTAAACAGAGTCAAGATCTAGCAAATGAAAATGGATGCAAAATGAAAGAGTTGCTCGAACTTAAAACAGAGTCAAGATCTAGCAAATGAAAACAGGGCAAACTTAGATAGAGTCAAGATCTAGCACATGCAAATGAAAAACATGAAAGAAGAAGATGATGATAGTGAAGTTAAATCTGGAACCTGCAAAGAGGGCACAAGTTGCGGCGAACAAGCCACTTCTTGATGCATTCACCATGGAAAACATGTCTGCAACATCCCGTTCTTTTCAGATCTTTCTCATCCTTTGAAGTCAGCTCATCTAGACAGATGATACACTTTTCTGCACCAACTAATTAAACTAGACAGATGATACAGGAAAGATTTCCATATTAAACTTGGGCTGCATCACCTCCTCCTCTTCAGGCCTCACCTCTTCTTCCTCTTCCGAACCCACATCCTCCTCTTCTGCCTCCTCCTCCAATATCAAATCCTCTTCATCTTCATCGGCACTATGATCATGAGTATCCTCATAATCTTCCACATAAATATACACAGAAAACGGTAGAATCTTCTTGCGTATAGTGCGTAGTTGGCGGGTAGCCAACGTATGGGCTATTTCAAGGATAGGGTCCATCATATTCAAGGTCGGCCGGACACCCATTTCAATTATCATGTCGGAGACTGTGACCTTCCACGGGAACAGTTTCCCAAACTAACCTTGTTTGTCGTTCACTTTCCCAAACTAACCTAGTTTGTTCATTTATTCCCAAAATAACCTAGTTTACTATTCAAACTCAATTTATTATTAATTTTTTTTACATTTCAAATTTATTATATAAATATATATATCTTTAAATTATTATTTATATAAACTAAATTATTTATATTTTGATATATATTTTAAATTATTATTTTTATAAATTTAATTATTTATATTTTGATATATAATTTAAATTATTTTTTTTTATAAATTTAATTATTTATAATTTAATATAAATATTTAATGGTTCATTAACTTAAGACATATTTTTTTACAATCTTAACTTAGGAATACAACACATTAAAATTGATAAAAATTTTATTGTGAAATTATATCAAAATGAAAAGTTGTCAAAATTATTTTAATAAAAAACAAACCAAGAAATATAAATAATAATTTGAATGAAAAGTTGTCAAAATTATTTTAATAAAAGACAACCCAATAAATATAAATAATAATTTGAATGAAAAGTTTCAAAATTATTTTAATAAAAGACAACCCAATAAATATAAATAATAATTTGAATAGTTACAAAATAAATTTATGGGGATGAAAATCATACTATATATATATAAATATATATATATAATAAATTTGAAATGTAAATATATATATATATATTAAAATATAAATAATTAAATTTATAAAAAAATAATTTAAATTATATATCAAAATATAAATAATCAAATTTATAAAAATAATAATTTAAAATATATATCAAAATATAAATAATTTAATTTATATAAATAATAATTTAAAATATATATCAAAATATAAATAATTTAGTTTATATAAATAATAATTTAAATATATATATCTATATATATATATAATAAATTTGAAATATAAAAAAAAAAATTGAATTTGAATAGTAAACTAGGTTAGTTTGGGAATAAATGAACAAACTAGGTTAGTTTGAGAAAGTGAACGTCAAACAAGGTTAGTTTGTGAAATTGTTCGACCTTCCGGACTAGCTCATCTTCCGACAACAATTTATCACGCGGAATCATGAACGAACCTGTGGTCTCACCTTTGTCAACTAACTCTCCGTCGATGAAATTATCGAAGTCGTCCATATCGGAAATATACACAGTGGCAAATCTCGCTTTCATCTTAATATAAAAGTAGACTCTATCGTCGGATGGAATTTCTACTTTGTCTTTCCTAATCACCCCAAAATCCAATTCCTTTACATGGTAAGAAGGATCTAACTGTTCCATTTCGCCACTCATATCGTAATCCAAATTGTATTCCATATGCCAAAATGCAGCCATATTCAATGAAAATGGAAAGAGAGAAAAGGGTTTTAATAATTTCTTGTATAAAGGGAATGAGAGACGAAACCTTTTAAAGGAAAGAAAGATCGATGTTTTCGATGAGTAGTAAAGTGTTACAGCTTTTGTATTAAATAAGAAAAAAGAATCAATTTTCAAGAATGAATTTATTCCGCATTAAAAAATAATATATAATAGATCAAAAACATTAATTAAAATATTATAATTACATAAATTTTATAATATGAATTTTAAATAACATAAATTAAAAAATAAATAATAAATAAATACATATTTTTTTTTATCAAAATTAATTTATAAACTTAATTATTTTTCATAAATTAAGTGTACAGTACAAATAATTAATAGAGAATGATGAATGTTTAAATAAAGTTTATAAAACAATGTTAAATATGTTATTTCATTAAAAGAAAAATAACCATGAAAATGAAATTATAGAAGTAGATAAATATAAAAAAAAAAAAAAGAATATGGTTAATATTTATTTTGTCTATGCTATTTAGGTGATGATTAATGAAATCTAATTTCCATTCATTCAATCATACATTGTAAAGTTACCGTAGAATTCACTCAGACATCGGCACCTAAATATAACAGAAGATGTTCCTCATTTACTATTTCTCTGTTTCCTTTATTTCCTATTTTTATGCTTCCCTTTGGGTACATTTGTCCGTATCATGTCGAGGATTCAGACCGTGCCTCTAATTCTGTCTAACCAGGTTATATTCTTTCTAGTCTTCTATTTCTAAAATCATTGAGCTAGTTTGATATGAATATTTTTAGAATTTCTTTTTTGGATTTTACTTAGTTTCTTTAAATGATCTCTAAACATTATTATTAATCAAATTGTTTATTTTATTAACTAAAATATTTTTACCTTATTTTTATAAATTTTAAATTAAAAAAACATTATAATAATTTTATAAATTATAAATTCAAATAACTTACTTTTTTTTTATGAAATAAATTGTTTTTAATATAACCCTCACCAAAATATTGAAATAACAAATATATGAAACAAGTCATTGCTTTGGGTAATAAAATAAAAAAAACATTAAAACAAGTAAAAGTTTTATTTAAATAATTATCTTAAATTAAGGACTTTATTTTTATCAATCTACCATTTGTGTTAGCTAGAAAAAACAAATAAATCATGATCCTACAAAAAATTGATATACAATTATGTTAACATAATATATATAGATAGAGAGATGTTAACAATTAATTAATTTATTTATTTATTTTTACTTTTTTAATTTTTTAGAAACTTTTTAGTATTAGATTGTATTTCTTCTACTACTTAAATTTGAATTAGTGTTTTATTTTGTTTGATACAACATCTTATTTATTCATATTGAATTTTTCATTCCGATTTTTTGTGATTCAAATAATATTCTCAATTTTCGGTGGGTCACGAGCTCTTCAAACCCTCCGATTGTGTTGATGATGTTTTCTCGAGTCCGTGTCCGGTTCTTTTTGTAAAGGAGACCAAATTATTGAATCTTTAGTTATTTTTCATATTTTTAATAATAAGTTATTTGATTTGATTATTCATACGGAGATTTTTTACATGTATCGATCTTCTCATTATTTATACGAATTTCTTACTATTTCGGCCATATACATCGATGGTCAATTATAATTTAGTAGGATATTTTACGACGTTGTTTACCCATCATCGATAAATGATAATCTTTCAACATTGTTTCATTAGTTCGTTCGGTTTGCTCTACTTAACCCTCATCGTTTTAGAACTTAAAAATTTATTTTTGAAGTAACCATCAACAAATTGTATAATTGTTGAATATTCAATATTGAGAATTTTAATTTTGTAAATTATTCCTATAATTTAATATCCAGATCATCAATTGTTTGTACTAATTTTTGTATATTTTATTTTATATTATTTATTAATTAATTTCTTATATATAATTCTGAATTGATTAGATGTGAATTAATTCTTATAAAAAAATGAAGAGTACATGGCTTATAAAAATAAATAATAGCGCATGTAGATGTGTAGTTTTGTAGAACGTTGAATTACATTTCTCTTTCGAAATGCGGCTAATCTTTGAGGTTAAACACATAACCTAGAAACACACCTAACCAATTAATTATGTGAACGAAACTTGATGCATGATAGATTGTAACCCGAAACTTTTATAAGAACTCAAGACTTCTATGATATTTACTTTAAAACAATTATTACATCAAATAAAATAGTAATATATATAAATATTAAAAATATTAAAAAATATATATATATATTTATACAAGAATTCAAAAAGATAAAATTCTATATAATAATAAAAATTATAATAAATACTAATATATATTTAACTTCAAATATACTATTATTTAATAGTTGTAGTTATAGGAGGGTTTTCCAATTTTTTCATTAACAAAAAAATGAACATAATTTAATTTTGCTTCTTTTGGAAACCCTTAAACCCCATTAAGATGATATTTAGTCCAAACTTCTTTGAAGTTTGAACCCACACATATTGATTCTTAGGGATGGTTTGATTTGGGGTATTTAAATAATTATATACTTATAAAAAATATTGGTTGATATTAATTTTGAAAAACTGATTTTGTTTTATAAAAAATCTTAGAGCTCGTATGATGTTGGTTTTTTTTTTGATAAAAACTGGTCTTTTAAAAAAAGCAGTTTGATATATATGATTTAAAAAAAAAAACTATTTTTTATGTATATTAACTTAATATCTTTATTTCATTTAATAATGGAACATGCGTGTTTGATGAATGAAAAAAATGACAACTTCTAAATAATTGTGTTGGATTTTCGATAAAAGCTAAAACACATATCGTTGTAGTAACCATGTATTTACAAAATTTTGTGAGACATCAAATCGTTGACATGTGGAGATGATGACGGTGAAGACAAAAATGATCACTCTAATAATCATGAGGATAATGATAACGATTATGATGACGATAAATGTAATTTTAACGTGCAAGAGAATATTTATGGTAAAGAGAAAAAATAAATATATTTTATAGATTTTTTAACATCCTAATTATCAAGACTTAATGTACAAACCCATTAGTAATATTATAGTGTTTAAATTCTCAAATACTATGAAAAACTATTTTTAAAAATAATTAAATTTTATTACTTATAATTAAATAAATATAAAATATATTTTTAAACTATAAATAATATAATAAATATAAAATTAATATACATATCAACCAAACTTATTAATGTTATTTTTATTAGTATTTGGGACGTGAGCACACGTACCATCACAAACAAACAAGGCAATAATTTAAACAGCACTCTAAAAATATTTTGGGCCACAAAGCCTATAACATAGAGACTTGTTTTTTTAAATTTAAATTTTGGGCCACAAAGCCTATTTTGGCACTCTGAGACTTGTTTTTATTTATTTATTAATATTTTTATTATTATCATAGTCTTAAGTTTTTAAATTAAGTTTATAATATTAAATTTAAATAATAAGAATTAATAAATAAATAAATAAATAAATATAATAATAATAATAATTAATATAATAATAATAATTAATATAATAATATTATTTAATTATTTCATTCCATTTTTTATTAAAATTATTTTAATAATTAAATAAATATATACTTTTATTTTAATAATTAATATGTTTAAGTTTTTATTTTATTTTATTAAATAAAAATAAAATATACATAATTTTTTGTCTAAATTATTTAAAAATAAAATTATTTTTCATAATTATAAATTGGAATTCGTGTATCATCTATTAATTTCTCTGTCTATCTGAAACATAAACGTAGCTTTTTATTAATCAAGCTAATCTCGCCAATTGCATGCTTCCAATTCCTTCATCATGCTAATCTCAATCGCATGCTTCAAATAAAATCCAACTCATCCATAATTATAAATTCATTAATTAAATTAGAGAATAAATAAGAAATAATTTATTATATAAAGAGAATGGAATAGGGTTAGGTTTCCCTTTGATTATGAGCTTTATGTATACCAGAAAAAATAAACTTTTTTTTATGGGTTGATTGTGGATAGGTTTAATAAGGCATTTTTTACTTTGAATATTTTACAAAATTCCTATTTAAAATCAATTTTCTAATCAATTATTTCTTAACGATCACATCATTTATTTCATTAAATAAAATACTAAAATACATTTAATTTTAAATTATTATTTTTTATTTAATTCATATATATCATTACTTTTTAGATCTTTTTACCAAAAATAATCATCATTTTCTTAAAACCATCACCAATCATTATTTTTTTTCTTCTCTAAGTTTTTTTTAAAAACCCCAATCCAAATCTGCCCTAATTTATTCTTTGATAATATAAGAAGAATGAGATTCAGCTTACCTTAACTCAATTTATTATAAAAATATAAAAATATATTTTATTTTAAATTATTATTACTATTATTATATATATATAAATTAATATGTTTTAAATCTTATCACTTAACAAATTCACTCAAAATTATCACAAATTATTATAATTTCTCTTTTTCAAAATTTTAAAAAAAATCAAAATTGTAAAAAAACGTAAGAGCTTGTTGGGATTGGATTTATTGTATTAATAGGATTTTGGTTTAAAAATAAAAACTTGAACGGTGAAAAATGATAATTATTGGTAATGTTTTTGAGAAAAAGAAAAAGCATTTGATAAGAAAATTTAAAGTAATAATATATAATAATAATAATAATAAAATATATAAGATAATTTTAAATAAATGATATTTTAATACTTTATTTAATAAATTGTGTATGTGATAAATAATAACCGGAGTGAAATGTTATTTGATTTATTTTTATTATTTAAATAACTTAAACCAAACCCTACCTATAATCTGGAGCATATTTTGAATATATATAAATATATATATATATATATATTAGATAAAAATATTTAAATGATATTATTTTAAAAAAAAGAATCATATGTATATTAAAAATGAAAAAAATCGTTTGAAGATAGTTACAAAAGTATGATATGAAGAGAAAACAAATTAAAATAAGAAATAGAAAACAAAAACTAAAAAAACGTTACTCAATAGGTTATAAAGTTCGTAAATTCTCGAGAAAAATTATATCCCGACAGACTCTACCAAATTTCCGAAATGAATCTCATAAAATATAATAATAATAACATTATGAATGATATGCATTGAACGACTACGATCAATAACAACTCGTCGATTTCTCTTTAACTAGAGAGTCCGCCAAAAAATAATTGAGATGGTAACCAAATTATGTAGGCCTGTCATATTAGTCGTATCAATCCAAATTTCCTAACAACTACTCAAAAACTTGGACATTACCCAATGAATCCAAGTGATACTCTACAAAAAAGCTCTAGATACTACTCACTCATCGACAATGCAAAATTAAGTGAGTTGTCGATTCAACCTCCTCGTGATACATGAGTACAAAATTTTTCATTCACATATCATCCGTAAGAATTCCAATGTGAATACCGTTTCATCCAAATGACGAGTTTTTGGATAGAATTTGACTCTCAAAGTTTCTCCTAACAAAAATTATATTAACTTATCTTAGCGAACAACTTGTAACAATGCTCCACATGGAAACTATCTATGTCTTGCCAATGCATAACATTTGTTCAAACGGGGACACTTGTTTGTATACTATCAAAAGTAAAACTCTAATATGGAACGAACTCTCCATAATATGTATTCTCCTTATATATCTAATTTGCTAGAGAAATCACTAGATCGAAGATCAAACATGTTCTTAACTATGACATTTCTACAAATAGAAATGTAAGCAAGTTTATGATATATCGTAGCTAGACTTTTGACACTACACCAAATGTCGTCCCAAAAACTGATCGAAGAACCATCACTTACAATGAATCTAGATTGCTCACGAAAACTTTTTCATATATAATAAATCTCTTTCCAAATGCTACACCCCGATGGATAATTAGACACTTTTGTTAACCAACTAGACATCGTAACCATACTACCATTTGACCAATGATGCACTAAGACTATTTGGCAATTCTATAGTACCATTTTGATATAAGAGTGTTATTAAAGGAAATAAGATATATAATATTTAAACCTCCTTAATCTTTAAAATATTTAATATTATCACAACTAATTAAATGACAAAACGATGAGTTAGAAAATCTCCATAAAAATTTACACATTATTTTCTCCATTCGTACTGTCACACAATTAGAAATAATGAATAAAGATATCATATATATGGGCATAAATGACAACACACTCTTAATGAGGATTAACTGACCTCCTTTTGAGATTATTTTACTTTTTCATCTAGAATGTTTACATTACATTTTAGTGATAATCGAATCTCAAAATTGAATCGTAATTTAGCACCCAATAACATATTAAGGTATGTTGATGAAATATCACCAATTCTGAACCTAACACATTTGCCAACATCATTCTTTTTTTATTCAAAATAGGATATGAGAAAAAAATATGTAACTTATTAAAATTCACTCGAAGACCGGAACATATACTGAATACCCATAAAAAAAAATATATTATTCGATTATTGAATATATTAAATAAACTCAAAGAAACTAGACATATGATTTTAAAAGATAAACTATTATTTTGTTTAGTGATAAATAAGTATTAAATAAAAAAAATTAATTACTTCTTTGTTAAGAAAATATATATCTTATCAAAAAATTAATTAAATTAATTAAAATAATATAATTATATCATTTTTATTTTTATTATTGCTCTAATTTTATTAAATTTATAATATAAATTGTAATTAATAAGTTAATAAATATAAATAAATAAAATATTAATAATATATAATTAATATAATAATATTATATACTTCATTTTTTAAAATTATTTAAATAAATAAAATATTTTTATTTTAATAATTAATAAGTTTAAACTTTTAATATATTAAATTAAAAAATACATAATTTTTATAAGAAATAATTTATTGTTAAAATAAGTTTTTTATTTAAAAAATTATAATTTTGATTTTATAATTAATTTTAATAAATGTATTTATATGTATATATTGTTTTTAGCAAGATTAAGAGGGTTAGAAATTTATTTTTATTAAAATTAAAACATTTAAATTATTTATTTGAAAAACAAAATTTAATAATTCTGATGACACTAGTTAATTGTTTTTAATATTTGACTAAATTAATAATAGTAAAAAATAATATAATATTTGAGTTTTAATTAATTTTACTTATAATTTATTTATAAAATAGTTAAGTGTATAAATTAATTTTGATAAAAAAAATAATTTTTTGTTTTATTTAATAAAGAAATGGTTAAACTTATTAATTATTAAAATTAAAACATTTTATTTATGTAATATTATTATTGTTTTATAATAAAAAAGTTAATTAAAAACTAAAAAAATATTGTTAAAATTAATAATTGTTTTTTGAAAATGTTATTATTAAAAAAATATTTAAATAAATAAATCAAATAATTGGATTTTAGTTAATAAGTAAAAACATTTTATATATTAAATAAATGTTTTTTAAATAAATAACTATAAAAGTTTTAATATATATATGTTTATAAATTATTAAGAATTTATTGATAAGTAGATATTATTATTTTCTCACTTATTTAAAGTTAATAATTATAAGAGTTTTTATTTTATTTTGTACATTATATATTATTTCTCACTTTTTATTTAAAAACAAATTTAGTTTATTATAGGGTAATGTAGATATGAATAATTATACAATTGTTGTTTATAATATTCTACTAATACAAAAGTTAAAAGACCACATTTGAAAACAATCTTGAATAAGGCACATCAAATAATCCTTAGACCTTATTATATAAACTAGCATGTATCCCGTGCATTTGCACAAGTAATAATATAAAAACCGGGTAAAAAATATTACGGTAAAATTTTTATGGGCGGTTCAACCCACAATCCGACCCAAGTATTCATTTACTCTCACATATATCCAAATTAACCACAGCTTTCGACCCGGCAATCCGGACACTTTAAAAATTAAGCATTATATATATATATATTAGTTAGTTAAAAAGTTGACTTATAATGTTAAAATATCACGCGTTCATCAAATTTTGGGTTAAATTTAAAATATAAAGTGTTATTAGCCTAGTTGGTTAAAAGATTATACTTGTTTTGTTAGGTTGCAAGTTCGAACCATACTTATAGCATTTTTAATTTTATTTTTAACCGTTTTAAGTTTATGGGCGGGTCAACCCACAATCCGACCAAATATCAATTTACTCTCACATATATCCAAATTAACTACAACTCTCGACCCGACAATCCGGACACTTTAAAAATTAAGAATCATTATATATATATAGATTAGTTAGTTAAAAAATTGAACTTATATTGTTAAAATGTCACGCGTTTATCAAATTTTGGGTTGAATTTAAAATATAAAGTGTTATTAGCCTAATTGGTTAAAAGGTTGTACTTGTTTTGTTAGGTTGCAAGTTTGAACCATACCTATAGCATTTTTAATTTTATTTTTAACCGTTTTAAGTTTATGGGCGGGTCAACCCACAATCCGACCCAAATATCCATTTACTCTCACATATATTCAAATTAACCACAGCTCTCGACCCGACAATCCAGACACTTTAAAAATTAAGCATCATTATATATATATATTAGTTAGTTAAAAAGTTGAATTTATATTGTTAAAATGTCACGCGTTTATCAAAGTTTGAGTTGAATTTAAAATATAAATATTATTATCCTAGTTGGTTAAAATGTTGTACTTGTTTTTGTTAGGTTGCAAGTTCGAACCATACCTATAGCATTTTTAATTTTATTTTTAACCGTTTTAAGTTTATGGGCGGGTCAACCCACAATCCGACCCAAATATCCATTTACTATCACATATATCCAAATTAACCACAACTCTCAACCCCGCAATCCAGACACTTTAAAAATTAAGCATCATTATATATATATATAGATTAGTTAGTTAAAAAGTTGAACTTATATTGTTAAAATGTCACGCGTTTATAAATTTTGAGTTGAATTTAAAATATAAATTGTTATTAGCCTAATTGGTTAAAAGGTTGTACTTGTTTTGTTAGGTTGCAAGTTCGAACCATACTTATAGAATTTTTAATTTTATTTTCACTCTTTTAAGTTTATGGGCGGGTCAACCCACAATCCGACCCAAATATTCATTTACTCTCACATATATCCAAATTAACCACAACTCTTGACCCGGAAATCCGGAAACTTTAAAAATTAAGCATCATTATATATATATATATATATAGATTTTAAAAATATTTACAACTTTTAAAATATTATAAAATAAAAATATTTGTTTTAATTTGTACGCGCACGAAAATTGTCAGTTTTTTTTTCTAATCATTCCACCTTATTATCTCAAATCATCGTCCACAATTAGTACAAAGCTTTACTTTTTTCACTTTGTGAGAGGATAGATGATAAACCAAATGAACTGGGATACAAAGATATAGAAATTAAGTTTTGAAAAAGAAATTTTTTATTTTTAAGTCCCCATGAATTGTTTTAATGAAAAATCGATAAATAAAGAAGGTAATAATGGGAGTGAAAATAAATAAATGTATTTTATCGATCGCTAAAACTTAAACACGATAATAATTGCAACAATATCCTTCACAAATATCTTAATTATTATCACTTGGTTGAAAGGAACCATTTTAATTGAAAAAAGTTGATTGAAACTATATTAAAAAAAATTATAATATTAAAAATAAAAGAATGAAATATTTTCAGAAACGTTATTAGTTGTAAAAATGTGACTTGTTGGTGAAAAATAAAACATCCATCTATCAAATTAAAAAACCATTAAGGATATATTAAACTTCATATTGAATATACAACAAACTCTATTCAAATTGTACAAACAATTTAGGGAATTAAAAGAAACTAAAATGATACCTCACAATCATATCCCGCTTAAATTTAAAATGCTTCCAAATAAAATTGAATCCGTGACCTTTAGGTTTCTTAAGCCAACTTATACCATTTTACAAACAATTTTATCAATACATTAATTAATTTTATTATTATACTATTTAAATAATTAAATACAAAACATTATTACAACAAACAATAACCAAAATATAACAACTAATTAGCATTAGTGCAATACAATGACAATTTAATATTATTGAAAAGCTCAATATATTAATATTATATTTTTTCGTTTGAATAACATTTTCTCATTGCATTCACATGTAGATTTGTTTTTCTTTGTTGCAACAATATCCTTCACAAATATCTTAATTATTATCACTTGGTTCAAAGGAACACTTTTAATTGAAAAAGTTGATTGAATCTATATAAAAAAAATTATAATATTAAAAATAAAAGAATGAAATATTTTCAGAAAAAAGTTATTAGTTGTAAAAATGTGACTTGTTGGTGAAAAATAAACCATCCATTTATAAAATTGAAAAACTCTTAAGGATATATTAAATTTCATATTGAATATACAACAAACTCCATTCAAATTGTACAAACAATTTTATCAATACATTAATTAATTTTATTATTATACTATTTAAATGATTAAGTACAAAACATTATTACAACAAACACTAACCAAAATATAACAATTAATTAGCATTAGTGCAATACAATGGCAATTTAATATTATTGAAAAGCTTAATATATTAATATTATAATGTTTTGTTTGAATAACATTGTATCATTGCATTGTATCATAGAAGTGCATAGGCATGCATAATTAGTTTAATTTTTATTTGATAATATTGTAATTGTTTCTTTCATTATTTAAAATCATGTGTGGATGCAATTCTATTATCACAAAATATTTGTCTCAATGTAAAACAAAATATTTCCATGATATAATTTATGAGAGAGATTTACTTAAATTTTATAATAACATTCTCATTTTAAATTATAATGAAAGGCATCTAATAATTTAGTTACCAAATAGAATAAAATTATGTTATAGAAAGGAAAGGAAGACTTAGAGTGGTTTGGAAAATATATATATATATTTTTTTATCAATCTAAGGAATACTAACACCTCATACAATCTAACAATTGTTAAATTCTCTTTTTATGACTATTAAGTTGGTTTTAATTAAAATGGGATCAATGCCCTACATTATATAAGTAGACTTTATGATTATAATTTGTAAGTTTGTGATCTTGGAGAGAATTAATACAAATTCAAAGTCTTATTCTAAAACATCATATATTTCTCTACAAAGTAATTTTAATCAAATAAAGTATATCAATTCTTTTAGTTAAAGCAACAAATAGTTTATTGATCATGCATTTTCCAAATCAAACTAACAACCTCTAATTTAAATTCAATTAAGTATATTGTCAATAAAAAATGTTTGCATCAATTCACATTTAATCAAGTCCAATCTAGTCTAAAATTGGAAATAGAACTAGAATAAAATAACTATTATCAAACCATTTCATCATTCAATTTTTTATCAAACCATTTCATCATTCAATTTTTTATCAAACCATTTTGTACAATAACTTCAGTTAATCATTGCATATAAATAATATATATAACTAGAATCATATTAATATATTGCCAATTTAAATTAAATTAATATTAAATTCAACAACTTTTCAAGAGCCTCGTACAATTATTTGTCTTCTAATTTTCAACAACTTATTTGTCAAGTAAATTTCAACAATCAAACTAGAAGGATATGATTAAATATAATTATATGACTGTTTTTTATTAAATAAATTAAAATTTTATTTATTTAAGTTATAAACTTATTTTTTAATTATTTTATCTTTAAATAAAAGAAAATAGGTATAATTACAATGATATAATTAAAGTAAAATGTATATATAAAGAAATCACCGATTTTGAGAGGTTTAATCAAGGTATGAGCTTAACATATTTTTTTTTCAAAATAATTTTATCGTCTCCCATTGTGCGGTAGCTTATCACAGATTATTGTCATCTAGAGTACAATAAACTTAGTAGTGATTTAGCACTGGAATCACTACGTAATAAACTTGAGAGAGTATCTGAATTATCCTGTATTTTAGGTAATAGAGATAATACAATATCCTACAGTGTATATATATGTGAATATACTCTCACCAAATACACACGGTGATTTTTCAATCTTCTCTCAAGTTTACATATTTTGTCATGGTATCAGAGCGAGTTCGTTTCTAAACCCTAAATTCTACCTCGCTTGTCTTTACATCCTGTTCTCCTCTTCCTCTGTCTTGGTGGCATTGGTCACTTTCGTCATCATCATGTCATTCTCATTCTCTGCTAATGATCCTCTCCCTGTTACCACAATGATAAATATGATGCCACTTAAACTCGAAGTCTCCACATACTTGATGTGGCATCGCCAAACAACACAAATGGCCGAGTGTTTTTACATTTTGGGCCATCTCGACGGTACGACTCCGGCGCCGTCTCCCATGATCACGGTAGATAACGGCGCTTCCACTGCAAACCCGTCTTACAAGACGTGGCGTCTGAAAGATACACGCCTCCTCAGTGTCATATATACCTCTCTCTCTGCCGACGCAGCCTCGGAGGTCATCGATTGTACATCCGCCAAACAAGTGTGGGAGGCGCTTGAGAGTGTCTATGCCTCTACGTCCCGTTCTCATCAACTACGGGAGGAGTTGTTATCACTTCGCCGAGGAGATCTGTCCGTTGAAGACTATGGAAAGAAGTTTAAACATCTCTGTGATCAACTACAGGCCATCAGCCGTCCCATTGATGCCAACGATAAAAGGCACTAGTTTCTCCGCGGGTTGGGGGTGCAATTTGTAGGTTTTGCCGACACTAGGATGGCCATCTCTCCAGTTCCGTCTCTACGTGATTTTCTCCACCAGGCTGTACAATTTGATATGATGCTTAAATCCATGGAGGGTTCGTCTCCCTCTCCTGCTTTCTCAGTTGTTCGCTAGAATTTTCAGACGATTTCCCCTAAGTCGTCGTCTCAACCATCGTCTCGCACCACCCAGCAACAATACTCTTCTCGCTAAGGAGGAAACTTTAATAATGGTAAAAATGGTTCAGGTTCTAGTGCTTCATTTAATTCTGGTAGTCGTAACAATTCTGGTGGAGGTGGGTTTCGTCGCACGCCTAAATACCAATTATGCCATGGGGAACACTACGCTGATAAGTGCTCCAAATACTTGAATGCTCTCAACTCCAACTCAGCTGCCCACCTTGCTCAGGCGTTCATGTCCTCTTGCAATGTCTCGGATCAAAACACTGATTGGTATCTTGATTCGGGTGCCTCGACTCATATGACAAACCAACTTTCACCTCTTGGCACTCATGAGCCCTATTCTGATAATGATTCAGTTATAGTTGGTAATGGCCATGTTTTAAATATCTCCCATATTGGTAATACTAAAATTTCTGGGGATATTCAATTACTAGATGTACTTGTCGTCCCGCATATCACAAAGAACCTTCTATCTATAAGTAAATTAACTAAGGATTACCCTGTGAATGTTCTTTTCTCTGACAAGTTTTTCATGATTCAGAACTAGATCACAAAGAAAATCCTAGCTCAGGGAAGGCGTAATCAGGGACTTTATCTACTTGATCGGGGTATTTCAGCTTTGGTTGCAGCTATTAAGGTCAAGAGGTTGAAAGCGAGCTTTGATTTGTGGGATTTACGCTTGGGGCATGTCCCAGTTTCTGTTATTTCATTGTTAAATAAGCAGGGTTGTTTATCTGTTACTTCAGTTTTACCAAACCCTAGCCTTTGCTCTTCTTGCCAGTTGGCCAAAAGCAAGCGTTTACCATTTTAACTAAATGACAAACGTGCTATTGCTGATCTTGAATTAATTCATTGTGATTTGTGGGGACCTGTACCTATTTCCACTTATGATGGGTTCAAATATTATGTGGTTTTGTGGATGATTTCTCTCGTTTTTCGTGGATATATCCTTTGCGTACTTAGTCCGAATTTTATAATGTGCTTGTTCGGTTTCATGATTTCGTCTGTAATCAATTTTATCAAACCATTAAAACATTTCAGACAAATGGGGGTACTGCGTTTATAAATGGAAGGGTTCGCGATTTTATGCATCTGCATGGTATACATCACCAGATTTATTGTGCTTATACACCACAACAAAATGGCAGGGCCGAACATAAACATCGTCATATCTCTAAATCTGGTCTATCTATGTTATTTCATGCTCAGGTGCCGGCTTCTCTTTGGTTTGATGCATTTTCCACTACCGCCTATGTCATCAATAGGCTACCCTCTGTGATATTTGATAACATTTCTCCCTTTCAGGTGTTATTTGGTTATCCGCCTAGTTATGATACTTTTAAGCCCTTTGGTTGTCGTGTCTATCCGTATCTGCGTGACTATACTGCTCATAAATTGGAACCTTGCAGTCGGCCTTGCATCTTTCTGGGTTATAGTAGCACGCATAAGGGCTTTCGTTGTTTTGATATGGACTCTTCTAGAGTCTTTATCACTCGCCATGCTCAATTCGATGAACTCCACTTTCCTTTCTCACGAGTACCATCTGTTACGAAAGTCATTGACCTAGATATCTCGATGTTTCTCGATATCTCATCTGACTCCTCTCTGGCTCATGTCTCGGATCCTGTTCACCCTATACATCGTGTTTCGGTTGATGACGTTGCTCGCTCACTGTCCTTGGTTCTCGATGAACCTCCTTTGGAGCCACCTATTATTGATCTTGTTGTGCTTCCTATTCCTGACAATTAGCCTCCAGCTCTAGAACCACCCCAAGACATTGAGTCTCCAACTCAGACTCCTCAACCTACTCATCATATGATCACTCGAGCTCGTGCTGGTATTTTCAAGCCACATTATCCAGTTGATTTAACATCTTCTGCCTTTTTCTCAACTCTTGTGGTCACCTTTGAGCCCCCTGGCTTCAAGTATATTGTTAATCTTCCTCATTGTATTACTGTCATGCAAGAAGAAATTGATTCTCTTCGCTCAAACCCAACTTGGGATTTAGTGCCTCGACCTTCTGGAACTAATGTTGTTGGCTCCAAGTGGGTCATTCGTACAAAGTTTCTTACAGATGGGTCAATCGAACGTCACAAAGCTCGTTTAATGGCTCAAGGATTTACTCAGGTTCCTGGTTTGGATTATCATACATTCAACCCTATTGTGAAGGCGGCCACAGTCAGGATTGTCCTGGCCTTATTTGTTCATCATGGATGGCCTCTTCACCAGCTTGATGTTAAGATTGCCTTCCTGAATGGGGTTCTTCACAAGCCTTTCTTCATGGCCCAGCCCCCTGGCTTTGTTGATCCTCGATACCCTGATCATGTCTATCGATTGAAGAAGACACTTTATGGTCTTCTCCAAGCTCCCCTTGCATGGTACTAGCGTTTCAACTCGTTTTTGTTCAGGCTAGGTTTTTTACAGAGCCGTTCTGATCCGTCTCTATTTCATCTGCATCAGGGTAAGACCATTATATATCTTATCGTGTATGTTGACGATATTATTGTCACAGATAATGATCTTGCTGCCCTTCGTCGGTTCATAACTGATACTGGAAATGAGTTTACCATCAAGAATCTGGGCTCCTTGAGCTATTTTCTTGGTCTTGAGGTCTCTCACACCGATACTGGGTTATTTGTTGGTCAGGCCAAGTATGCACTTGATATTCTTGAGCGAACAGACTTGGTTGAGGCGAAACCTGTTTCCACCCCATTGACGACAGGAGAATCTCTTGTCAGTACAGGTCCTTCTTTCAAGAACCCCATATTATACAGATCTCTGGTTGGTGCTCTACAGTACTTGACCATCACTAGACCATATCTATCTTATGTTGTCAGTTCTGTTAGTCAGTTTCTTCAGTCGCTAACTGAAGATCATTTTTTGGTTGTTAAGCATATCCTTCGCTATGCGAAGTGTACTCTTCATTTTGGTCTCTTGTTCACTAAGCATCCTGACTGTTCCATCTTGGGATACTCTGATGCGGATTGAGCTCGTTGTGTTGAGACTCGTCGCTCAACTTATGGGTATTCTATATTTCTTGGGCGCAATCTTGTTTCTTGGAGTGCAAAAAACAACCAACTGTTGCTCGTTCCAGCTATGAGTCCGAGTATCGGGCAATGGCCAATACAGCTGCTGAACTTGTTTGGGTTATTAATCTTCTTCGGGAATTGGGGGCTCTTCCTCCTACTCGGCCAGTTCTGTTGTGTGATAACGAGAGTGCTATTTTCTTGAGTCAGAATCCTATAGCACATAAGCGATCTAAACACATTGATCTCGATTATCACTTTGTTCGTGAATTGGTCTCATCTGGGCGCATTTTCACTGAGTTCGTTCCCTCTCATCTTCAGTTTGCAGATATTTTCCCGAAGAGTCTTCCTTGTCCGGCCTTTGAGTTTCTACGGTCCAAGCTTTGCGTGTGTCTTCACCCCACGCAGCGCTTGATGGGGGTAATAGAGACAATACTAATTGAGTTGAATTAGTTGATTTGATACTAATTGATTTGATCATGTATTTTAGGTAATAGAGATAATATCTTGATACTAATTGATTTGATCATGTATTTTAGGTAATAGAGATAATATCTTGTATTTTAGGTAATAGAGATAATACAATATTCTATGGGTGTATATATATGTGAATATACTCTCACCAAATACACACGGTGATTTTTCAATCTTCTCTCAAGTTTACATATTCTGTCATGAACAATCACCGAACATCAGCGAAAAAACGTTGAGTGAAGTAATCAAATATCATTTACAAAAATAGAGAAAAGACTTTTCAAATTCTAGAGAGATAATGTGATGGATGAATAAGAGATATAAAAAAGAGTTGGAGTGAAATGATATATGTAGCTATAAATTAAACTATCACAATAAATTTATTTATCAATCTAACGACTACTAGCTAGTAGTTCATCCAATGGTTGTCATTTATAAACTTTTGATATTTAATCTTGTCTCTTAGAATTCAAACACTAGCAATTTACAGTTAAATTTAGTGTGAATTTATATTCATTTAGATTAAATTTCATTTAATTTATTCACCCAAATTCTTGTTTTCATTTAATTAATAGAATTAGTTCAAAATTTTAATAATCCCCCACATTAATGAAAATTGAAAAATTAATCCGATGAAAAATTCAATAGTTGAATCCTACATAAGATATGTATGTGTAACCTTTGGATCTTCTCTTATGAAAGTACATATAACTTTACTAACTAATTAGTAGACTCAATGTCCTTGAACTATTCGGTCTTTTGCGTAAATTATTACATATTTTCACATAGAATTATTACTGATTCATGTCAATCTCTCATGGTTGTGTTTGTTTTGGCCATGAAATACGCGCATAATTCTGTGAGAGGGTCTAGAATTGAGTAATGTAATTTTTTTAAAACGATCTCACTTCTCCCTCATATAGGTGATATCTTTGCTTTCAAAGAATTATTAAAAGCGAAATGCTTATCCTCATTAAAATATATACGGTTAATTATGGGATTTATTCACAACAATAATATTCTAAATTAGTAAAATTAGGTTGTCACAATAAACTTAGTTTTTGGAATTTCTAGTTTGCATATGTTGGGTTTTAAAAAGTTTTTAATCTAACTCTCTATTTAATAGTTTAATTATCAACATTATTAACTAGTTATAAAAAATCTAACTCTCTATTATACACGAATGCATAATAGTTCAAAAGACATTTATTCTACTTTTTTATTAACATAGTCAAATGTGATTACTTTATTAGAGAGTTTAGTCTAATGATATTATGTCTAAGATGTGTATGTCTTGTTATTGACTCTAAGCTTATTCGATTTCAAATTATTATTAAAATAATTAGAAATTTTTGGTACATAATTAGATAATCTTGGAATATCTTCTAATAAAAAACATAATAATTCGTAGATGCTTATCATTTCAACATTCTTTCATAAAAATATTATTTACTTGGTCAATTAGTAGACATAATGTCTTTGAACTATTATGCATTCGTGTAAACGATTATATATTTTTCATAGAAATATTTTATTTTCGACACAATTCAAAATTATAGATTATATTGTTTAATACAATTTAGAAATGGTAAACTTTTATTGTTGTTTTTTCGTTTCTTATATGGATAATATCACCGTTATTGTTGGTTATACGTTCGAAGAGGATGAAGACTTAATACGAGAGCGTGGAATTCCATATACTAGTTAGAATAAATGCATTGACCGAGGAGTCTGCATGAGGCGAGCTCATTTTCTTTTCTTTTTTTTTTATCAAGGAGATAACATCACTGTTCTGTTTAATTTTTTTCTAAATTCATTCAACTTAACTAGATTATAAGGTTATAATTAACAACAATGCAAAAAAGTAAAAAAAAATATTCTTATAAAGGGAAAATCTATTTGAACAATATACAAACCAAAGTGAAAGTACTAAATTCTCCATTTGAATTTAAATTGTCTACTGAAGTAGAGGAAAACTGTATAAAGTAATAGAAAAATTAGTTGTGAAAAACTATACATAGAAAAAACAGAGTATCTTTTCCAATTACTAAAGGGGCACTATTGAAACAATGGAAAGGAAAAGAGCTAGAGAAGATTTCAACAAATAACCATGATCTATATTTCCTTAAATTTAAGAAGAGATCTAATCTGAAAAAAAAACACTAGGAAATTGGCATACATATATACGATCCAACGGTATGAAATTGGAAAAATGGTTTAAAGACTTGAACCTATAGAGTAAGCCAAAAGAAACTACACAGATATGTTTCAAGCTCTGGAATATACCTGCACATATATACAATTCTGAAGCCCTTAGTTATTTGGTAAGTATATTAAGTAGACCATTATACATGAACTCAATTACTGAAGGAGGATAACACATATTATTTGCTAGACTTAGCATTGAGGTGCATCCTAGAAGCACACTACCGAAAAGTATGACAATAGTAGACAAAAGAAAAATCTACTATCATGGAAATCACTTATTAGTGGAGGCTAAACAGATTATCTTTCTGCAATACTTTCAAACATGCACCAAAATATGATTTGGTAAGGAAAAAGATCAGAAAATTCAAAGTTCAGAAAGTAAAGATTAATGAGAATGAAAGAAATGTGCCTATAATCAAAGAGAAGAATGTGTTTAAAGAATGAGAAACAAAAAATAAAGAAAATTATGTACAATAAGAAATCAGTACGAAGAAGGAAGTGAAATCTCAACCTAATCATGCTGAAGAGAAAGTTGAGAAATCACAATCAAATCAAGTTGAAGTGGTTGCTGATGAAACAGAGAATAAGATACTCAGACTAATCAAAAGAAATAAGAGGATTCCAAGGTTGATACAGAGGAATCCAAAGTTGTCGTCCAAAACCGAAGCTGAAAGAAATGAAGACAATGATAACCGAGGTCGTGGCAAAGGGCAAGGTCAAGGGCAAGGTCGTGCAGAAAGCTCACCTCGACAAGAAGACACCAAGCCTCGCAAAGACAAGAGTATAGTGAAGTGTTACGCTTGTCAAAAGTACGGGCACTACGCGTCTAAGTGCCCTAAATAAATGTTTGACAATGAGGCAAACGTCACTAGCTTCTATGACGAGGAGACATCATTAATGTTTGTTGAGGTAGTGACGAATGCTTTGCCCAAATACAATGATGCAAACCTCACTAGCTTGTATGATGAGGAGCCAGTATTAATGTTTTCTGAGTGAGACGAGAAGACAAACCTTGAAGAATAATGTAAGAACCGTCCAAGGAGGAACTAGAGGTGGTGTTGTTCAATGAAGAGAAAGTCATGGAGAAACTCCTCGCAAGTGGCGATGAATGTAATCACATTAATGTGTGGTACATTTACAATGGAGAAAACAACCATATGATGGGCCATCGAGAGAAGCTCAATGAGCTCGATGAGAAAATTACCGGAAATGTGAAGTTCGAAGACGAAAGCAAGGTGCACAAGTTTCCTAATCTAGCTTGTGGGAAAATCTATATGAGTAGATATGCCGTATTCGAGAAGGAGAAGAAGTTGGAGTGGTGCAACAATAACACCAAGCTCGTACAAAATTCTGTGGAGTTCAGAATCCTACGAGATGTCTATACGGAGACACCACTGGTAGAGATGAATCTTGATGAATTGTTGTTGCTCACCACCGATGAGACAACAACATATCACGAGGCGGTAGTTGAAAAGTCGTGGAATGAGTCCATGAACAAAAAACTCGAGTCTATTAGGAATAACAAGACATGAGATCTCATCGACTTACCACCCGGTCACAAGCCTATCGGGTTAAAGAGACAGCGAAGGAAACATCCTCAAGCACAAAGCGAGATTATTAGCGAAAGACTATGTACAGAAGCAAAGCGTTGACTTTGAGGAGACATTGGCATCGCTAGCGGAACTTGACACAGTCAGACTAAATCTTGCCATCGCAGCTCACCTTGGATGGGAGATTCACCACTTGGATGTAAAATTAACATTTTTTTAATGGTGATATCGAAGAAAAAGTTTATGTCACTCAACCTAAATGATTCATCATCAAGAAAAAATAGCACAAGGTGTACAAGTTATATAAGGCTCTCTATGGACTACGATAAACACCAAGTGCGTGGAACACTTGCCTCAACAAGAGAATGATGAGTCTCGGTTTCGTGAAGTGTTCTCAAGAGCAGGTTGTGTACACGAGAAACCATGGTGAAGAAGTACTCATTGTTGGTGTATACGTCGACGACTTGATCGTGACAAGATCAAGCATCAAGAATGTTGATGAGTTCAAAAAAAAGATGATGAAAGAGCTTAAGATGAGTGATCTCGGGCTACTCTCGTACTATTTTGGTATAGAGGTGGACTAGAAGAAAGATAACATCGAGGTGAAGTAGAAAGTTTATGCAGAGAAGGTGTTGAAACAATTTGCAATGGAGGATTGCAACTCGAGCAAGTATCATATGGAAGCAAAGTTGCAGCTCAGAAAGAATGTGAAAGGAAGCTTAGTGGATCCGAAGGAGTATAGGCGTATAATCGTGTGTCTCAGGTACTTGACGCACACGCGACCTGATATCTCTAATGCGGTTGGAATAGTCAGTTGATTCATGGAGAAGTCTACCACTCTACATCAACATGCAGTAAAACACATACTTCATTACGTAAAGGGAACGACGAGTTATGACATTTAGTTAAGAAGAGGACGAGAAATTGAAGAACTCATTGGTTTTACTGACAGCGACTTAGCTGGTGACACAGACGATAGAAAAAGCACCGGAGGGACGATGTTTTATCTAAACGGGAATTTGATCACTTTGTTGGGAAAAACCCTGATAGAACCACAAAAGAAGAAAACAAACTGAAAGAACACTAACAGAATTTAATAACGGAGTTCGGCCAAAATGTTGCCTACGTCTCCGAGCACTAAGGCTATCAATTAATAAGGAAGAAGAGATACAAATTTAGGTGCAATAAACCAAAGAGGGGAGAGTTTCTTTTATACACTAAGAAACTTCCCCAACTCCCATCATCTTCCGATGTGGGATTTATGCTAATTGTGAATATAGTTTCTTTTATATACTAAGAAACTTTTTTCACTCCCATCATCTTCCGATGTGGGATTCTAATTGTGCCAAAAACAACAAATCTCCACCTTGGCACACAATATCCAAATACTAATCTTCAATATTAAAAAATAAACCTGTAGTGCTTCCAATTGGCGCTCTTCAGCGCCGACTCAAACGCGAAATGTGTTTACCAAATCCAAACAATTAGATTTGGTTTTCCCCATGTCTTTCATCTCGAACTCTCTACCCAATTGAGTCTTCAATTTATCAACTTCATATTGGCTCTTTGATGCTATCAACATATCATCAACGTACAAGAGTAGATAGATGTAAGACTCATCTTGCAATTTGCGCAAATACACACATGAACTGAATCTGCTTCTTGTGTATTTGTGCTCCATCATAAATTTCTCAAGTCGCTTGTACCATTGTCTCGACGATTGCTTCAACCTGTACAATGATCTGTTCAACTTCCAAACCCAATTTTCTTTATCAGCAACTTTGAATCCATCTGGTTGATAAATGTAGATTTCCTCATTCAAATGATTGTGTATGTCTGCGGTCTTCACACCTGGTTGAGCTAGCTCCAAATTCATCTGCGCTACCAAGGCCAACAAAATTCCAATGGAAGAGTGTTTAACAATAGGAGAAAGTACCTCATTATAATCACCTCCTTCCTTCTGAGCATAGTTTTTAGCTACCAATTTTGCCTTGTAACGAACATCAAATTTTTCGGAAAATCTTCTTTTCTTAGCAAAGATCCATTTACCACCAATAGCCTTCTTCCCTTTTCGTGGATGCGTCAACTTGCATGTCTCATTCTTCTGAATAGATTGCATCTCATTTTCCATAACACCTCTCCTTTTTCTATTTTCAGTATTTCGATTGACATCTGAAAAAGTGGATGGAACATCATCTACGACTAGAAGTGCATAGGCCGCCATGTCAACTAACCGACCTGGTTTTTGAATAAACCGTCTTGGCCTATTAACAGCAATTGATTCACTTTGTTCTGAAGGTTCATGGGTCAGAACCTCTTCCACATTTAACTTTTCGTCTGTCGTCGGAGAGTCACTTCTAGTTGGGGTTATCTTTATTTGCTCAAACTCCACCTGTTGCGGAGTACAATCAATCTTATCTGGTGTTACCTTATTCAACATTGAATAATCATCAAAAGTAACATCTCTACTGATAATGGTTTTCTTTGCATCCAAACACCAGAGGCGATATTCTTTAACTCCTGTATTAAATCCCATAAAAAAAGCCTTTTTTCCTCGTGGATCCAACTTTGATTCAACTACATGATAATATGCAGTAGAACCAAAAATATGCAAAAAATCATAATCAGTTGCAGGTTTTCCAGACCATACCTCTAATGGAGTCTTGCCACCAAGTGCAGATGATGGTAGGCGATTTACCAAATGTTGAGCGTATGACACAACTTCTGCCCAAAATTTCCTGTCTAACCCAGCATTAGACAACATACATCGAACTTTCTCCACTAATGTCCTGTTCATACGTTCCGATACTCCATTCTGTTGTGGTGTTTTTCTAACTGTGAAGTGTCGAGCTATGCCACACTCTTGGCATAACTTCTGGAATGGATCATTCTTGTATTCTCCACCGTTATCAGTCCGGAGAATTTTGATCTTTCTTCCTGTCTCGTCTTCAACTTGAGTTTTCCATTTAAGAAAAATCTCAAACACTTCACCTTTGTTCTTCATCGTAAACACCCATACTCTTCTGGAAAAATCGTCAACAAAAGTAACAAAGTAATGTCTACCTCCAAGAGAAGGAGTCTTGGCAGGTCCCCAGACATCTGAGTGCACATAATCCAAAATACCCTTGGTGTTATGAATAGCAGTGCCAAATTTTACTCGTTTTTGTTTTCCCAGAATACACTGTTCACAAAAATCTAACTTACAAACTTTTGTACCTTTCAATAATCCTTGCTTGATAAGAGTTTGCATAGATTTCTCACCAGCGTGCCCCAATCGCATATGCCATAGTTTTGTTGCCTCTAACTCCTTATTGCTCCTGGAAGTTGATACACGTGGTGTCCCATTAACTGTACTACCTTGATAGTAATACAAATTATTACTCTTCCTGATAGCTTTCAACATCACTAGCGCTCCAGATATTACTCTAAGAACTCCATTTTCCAATTTCACATGTAGGCCTTTCGACTCCAAGGCCCCCAAAGAAATGAGATTCTTTTTCATATCCGGTATGTACCGAACATCTCTAATAATTCTGGTGGATCCGTCATCATTCCTCAGCTTGATTGAACATATCTCCTTTATTTTACATGTATTAGCATCTCCCATGTAAACAACTCCACCATCTAGCTCCTTAAAGTCAAAGAACCACTTTCGAACTAGTGTCATATGATAAGTGCAGGCTGAGTCCAATATCCACGCATCAGGATGTGATGTTGTGTGTGACATCGATAAAGAGTATTCTGAATCTGCATTACCTTTGTTTTCTGCAACATTCGCATCTTTAGGATCTTTCTCTTTCTTCTTTAACTTTGGGCAGTTAATCTTCCAATGTCCTTTCTCACGACAGAAAGCACATTCATTTTTGGCAACTCTACTTTCAGATCTTCTTCCTTTCCCTTTTGATTTGCTTTGCTGACGGCCCCTGACCATCAATGCATCATTTGCTATACCTACTTTGCTTTTCCTTTTATCATGCTTTCTCAATTCATTACTATATAAAGCAGAACTTACAGCATCAAGAGAAACATTTCCCTTCCCATGAAGTAACGTTGTTTCTAAGTGTTCAAATTCATTAGGAATGGACGATAGCAACATTAACGCAAGATCTTCATCCTCAAACCTAACGTCAAGGTTTAACAGATCTGCTACTAATTCATTAAACTTAGTTATATGCTCATTCATAGTAGTACCTGATTGGTAATCAAACCGGAACAGTCGCTTCTTCATAAGGAGCTTATTCTGACCACTCTTCTTCAGAAATTTATCCTCCAATGCTTGCCACAGTTTCTGTGCATAAGTTTCATTCTTCACATCATACTTCTGCTCTCTGGACAGGCACGATCGAATTGTTCCGCACGCCAACGGATTCATGATACTCCACTCTTTTTCTTCTATACCATCTGGCTTTCCGACCTCAATAGAAACATCTAGACCCTGCTGAAAAAGACAATCTAGAACCTCACCTTGCCACATGCCGAAATGCCCAGTTCCATCAAAGATCTCCACCGCAAACTTCAAACTCGACATCGGTGTCCTCATCCTGGATGACGAAGGAGTTGACGCCCCTTTTGAAGACTCCACCATGCCAAGGACGAACCTTCGGCTCTGATACCACTTATTGGGAAAAAACCCTTGACGGAAACACAAAAGAAGAAAACAAACTGAAAGAACACTAACAGAATTTGATAACGGAGTTCGGCCAAAATGTTGCCTACGTCTCCGAGCACTAAGGCTATCAATTAATAAGAAAGAAGAGATACAAATTTGGGTGTAATAAACCAAAGAGGGGAGAGTTTCTTTTATACACTAAGAAACTTCCCCAACTCCCATCATCTTCCGATATGGGATTTATGCTAATTGTGAATATAGTTTCTTTTATATACTAAGAAACTTCTTTCACTCCCATCATCTTCCGATGTGGGATTCTAATTGTGCCAAAAACAACACACTTGGCAATCTCAAAATCAACGAACTGTTTCTTTATCTTCATGTGAGGTGGAGTTTATGGCAGCTATTGTAACATCGTGTCAAGGAATTTGGCTAAAAAACTTGTTGAGTGAGGTGCTCGGATGCGAGCCGAGGCCGGTAACCCTTTATGTCGACAACAAGTCTACAATAACATTAATGAAGAACCCGGTGGTTTATGGACGCAACAAACACATCGACACTCGGTTCCACTTCATCTGTGAATGCGTCGAGAACCATCCGATCATTGTAGAGTTTGTAAGAACTAGATAGCAGCGTGCATACATTCTCACTAAGGCACTAACAAGAGTTAAATTTGCAGAGATACGAGAGCTGCTCGGCGTGAAGAATCTCGAACCAAATCAAGCTTACGGTGGAGATTGTGAGTTTAAGCATTAATTGTTTGAAAAATGAAATTTGTAGGCCTTTATTGTCTTTTATACAATTAGAGTTTATTTAATTATTAATGGGCATTGGCCTGTATGTATAAGTAATTTAGGGTTTCTAGGATAATTACTCATTTATAATGGTTATTTGTAAAAGTTAATATAGAACACTTGAGAATAGTAACATTTTTTCCTCTTCAACAAATCTTATTGTCCTTCCCAGTTTTCTAGCATTTTCTTTTTTCGTAATCGTTCTTCAAAGATCCAATAGTCAAAAGCCAACAACATTGACTTATGCATCTGGGCCATCTCGATATTGCTTAATGCATCTGCCCATCCGATATTGATGAATGCATCTATCCTTTTAGCATTGACAAATGCATCTAGGCCATTTGACATTGAGTAATGCATCCAGGACATCTCGACATTGAGTAATGCATCTGACCATCTAGGTCATGATCTGACATTAACTAATGTATTTGGGTCATCTCAACATTGACTAATGCATATGGCCATCCGGCATTGACGAATGCATCTAGGTCATCCAACATTGACAAATGTATCTGGGACATTCGAGATCGACGAATCTCTATGGGTCATCCGACATCGACGAATGCGCGCATATGGGTCATCTGACATCGACAAATGCATATGTTCCATGTTGAATAAACATTTGATTTTCTTTCGGGTAGGTCAAGAGAGTGTTATTCCTATGGAGAGAAGTCATTCATAGTGGAATAAAAAAAAAAATCACTCTTGAAAATTTATAATGTTTATTATTTCAAAATATTTAGAGATGAAATTACTGAAAAATAAGTATTTAAAACATACTCAGGTCTGTATGATAATAGATTAGTTTTGACGATAATCAATTATAGTTTATATAGACTAGAGACAAGAGTATTATATGATAAAATATCTAAATATAACTTAGAAAAAGGCTCTTTATCATCAACTATAAGCATGAAGTGAAGTTTTTCCATTTGTACATAGTTTTGGTAACATATATCGAATTGTCGACTATACTGTGTTAACTAGTTGGGTCTTGCATGTCTTTTAGAACAAAAATTAATGCTCTTTTTTAAATAATATGATAAATCTGGTCTCATTTTTTTTCCATTTGTATATAAATTTGATAACATGTCGAATTGAAAACTGTGGTGTTAATTGATTGTGTCTAGTATGTCTTTAGAAGAAAAATTGATGCTTTTATTTTAATAATTTAGTAAATATGGTGTTTCTAATGAATTTAATTTTCTTTTTATTGAAAATAGCTTTATTGAGCATTTTCATATGTTAACTAACCAACATGAATTATTATTTTTTTTTTTATAAATGAAATATGCTAGTATGACCTAAAAGTAGGGACAACCTATCCATCCGATCCGGTATTTCGAATCGAATATCCGCCTTCAGTTTTTAAAAAAATTGTGATCCGTATCCGATTCGATATTCGAACACTATCCGATTTGAAAACACTGGATTGGATCGAATCCCGAATACCCGTCGATCCGATTTTTTTTCAAATTTCTAATTTTTTGTTTGATATTTAATTAATTAATAATATTTTTGTTTGGGTAAACAGATAATTATTTTAATTGACGAACGTGTTGTTGGTTGAAAATTATTAAAATATTATTTCAAACAAATAATAAAAATAGATTAACTATTGTTTAGACCCTTAGAGTTTGTAATTTTTATAAATATGTTATTTTATTTTTAAATTTTAAAACTTACCGGATCGGTTTTGGGTATTCGAATTTTTTTCCCGATCCGAAAACCCGGTAAAAATATCGGATCGGATCGATATCCGAATCCGATCCATCGAATTCGGATTTTTCAGATCTGATCAACGCATTGAGTCTTTCAAATCAGATTTTTTGACCACTTCTACTCAAGTACCCAACCGTCATGACATTCACTTCTACTTAAATCATTCTAAATGGGAATCGAACCTGTCACATTTGGTTTTGTAGAAACCAATCTTGCCACTTTAGTTACCTTAGGAATGAACATGAATTATTATTATTATTATGTTTAGAATTTTTTTTTTCAATTTAAACATAAGTGTATAAGATAACTTATATAGCCAAAGTATATATAAAACATTTAGGAAAAGGAAATCAATTAAGTTTTTAAAAAGATGGAATGATACAATACAATATGAAAGCTCCTTGATACAAATTAAACAAAAATATCCAAAGATCCTAGAGTTGGGACGAGGATTTAGTTTGTAGAGTTATTTGATTTTGTTCACTCCAAAAGGACCACCTTATAGGAATAGATTCTTTTGACTTTATTTTCTTCTAACCCAAAAGGGACATTGCTGTAGTCTGTTTTACTTAATTATTTCCCGTAGAATGACATGGTTTTAACTGCATTGAACACAAATATTATCAACCAACTAACAATACAAACAAAAACCTAAGATGATGAAATCAATGGAGGATACAATAACTAGGGATGAAATTGCAGGTCCTTAAGAAGAAATACATCAATATGAGAACTGATCATCTTTTGTTCTTCTTGATTAATCCTTATAATTCTAGCTAGATAAAACCATGTAATTAAACTGATTCACATGAACAAAAAGAAGAAGATGATGATGATGATTATAATAAATTCAAGTGGATATCTGGAATCTGCAAAGAGGGCACAAGTTGTTGAGATTAAGCCACTTCTCAATGCAATCACCATGGAAAACGTGCCTGCAACATCCCATTCTTTTCAACTCAGACTCATTCATATAACTCAACTCATCTTGACAAATGACACACTTTTCTCCACCAACTAACTCCACCGCAGAACAGATTTCGGTCGTAGTCTTCGGCCGCCTCATCTGCTCTTCTGACGCCGTCGTCGTCGTCTCCGACAACCTCACCTCCTCTTCCTCCATAACATCTATCGAACCCTCATCATCATCATCATCATCATCATAATCATCATCATTATCTTCTTCGTCATCATGAGTATCCACATAATCTTCCACATAAATTGACACAAAAAACGGTAGAATCTTCTTGTCTAGATTATGGGTCTCAATCACCAATTCTCTTGCTACGTCTCGGATAGGATCCATCATACATTTGGTTGGCCGGACGCCCACATCGACTATCATGCGGGAGACGGTAGCCCAAAGGACTTCATCACCATCGCACAACAAATTCTCACGTGGAATCATGAACGAATTCTTGTTATCCCCTGTTTCAACTATTTCCCCTTTGTCGAAACTTTCCATGTTTTCCATATCTGAAACATATAGAGTGGCGAAACTGGCTACAATCTTGATATAAAAGTAAAGTTTTTCGTCGGCTGGAATCTCTACATTGTCATCCTCAATCACGCTACTTCTCAACGGCCATGCCTTGCATAAAGGATCATAAACAATATTTATTGATTGATTCATCAATTTACAAAAAGAGAAGGATTAACTTAATTTATTGTAATATAGAGAATGAGAGAGGTTTAATAATTTGTTATATAAAGAGAATGAGACACTATGGTTTTAAAAATATAAACATTTATTTTATTAGCAGTAAATATTTTCAAATTTCATATAATTAATTAATATTTTTTTTAAGAATTAGAAACTTCCTTATTAAGAAAATATCAATTTTATTTTTTATACTATTATAATCTTATGTTTTTAAATTAATTTTATAATATCAAATTTAAATAATAAGAATTAATTAATAAATAAAATATATCTAATTCCATTTTTTAATGAAATTATTTAAATAAATATAATATTTTTTTATTTTAATAATTAATATATTTAATCTTTTATTATATTAAATAAAAATATAATTTTTTTTGTCAAAATAAATTTATAAACTAAATTACTTTTCATAATTAAATATATTGAATTTCGTGTGCCAGTGAACTTAAAAATAAACTGGCAAAATAGAAAATATATAATCATTTTAATTTTTTAACTAATTGTTCCTTTTCAAAAAAAATTTGTCTTTGTATCTGAAACATAAATGTAAGTTTCTCATACTAGTTGATAGCCTCTCTTTTTTTTATCAGGCTACATCCCACTCGCATGTTTCCAACTCTTTATCACACTACATAATATTTTTAATGGCATGCTTCCAATAAGAATTTATATTTATATATTAATTAATTAATTAAATTAGAGAATAAAAAAGAAGTAATCTATTATACAAAGAGAATGTCAAAGGTTTTTAATAATTTCTATATAATATAAAGAGAATAAGAGACTGAGGGTTTTAAAGATAAACTATTATTTTGATTAGTAATAAAAAAATATAAAAAAAAATAATTAATTAAAAACGTATATATCATATCAAAATAATACAACAAACATGCTTACTCTTTTAAGATGTTTTTAATTTGTACACCCGGAAATCATCAAATTCTTTTTGGAGAATGAATGTAAAACGAAATAAAATGAAATAGAGAGAAAAAGAAATATGTAGAAATACAAATTTTTGAGAAAGGAAACTTATTTTAGTGTCCCAACTAAGTATTTTTAATAAAAAATTAATAGTAAAAATAAAAGTGTAATAACTCAGTTGAAAATATTATTCAAAATGGCTAAATATATTTTCTCGATCTGCATAAATTAAATAAGATAATAACTGCAACAACAGCCTCCATAAATAACTAAATTTTTATTATTTTGAAAAAAAATTATATATTAAAATCAAAAAAATTAAGAAAATTGAGAAAGTTATATATATATATATATATATATATATAATAATGCATAATTTTAAAGTGTGAATTTTCGAGTTGGGACTTGTGATTAATTTGATATGTATGCGAAAGTGATGAATATTTAAATCGGTTAGTGGGTTGATCCGTACATAAAATTGAAATGTTTAAATTAAAAAAATTAAATAAATAATTTGATGCACACGTCGAACTTACAACTAGGGTCGACAATTTGGACCCGACACGAAAACACGACCCGAACCGAACACGGAAAAAATCAGGTTATGGACAAGTTAGGGTCATGTATTTTTTTGTTCGGTTCAAAATCATTTGACTTGTTTAACCTGATTAAAAACATGTCAAAATCGGGTCGACTTGAAATAACCCAAAGTAGACCCGATAACTCATTTATAATTTTATTTTGTTGAGTTTTATGTTATTCTTTCCTATTCACACACTCATTTTGTTTTGTAAATTTTTTTATAAGTGGATTTATGATTTAACTTAATTTTTATTTTGTATTGTTGTCATATTTTTTTTGAAACAAATAGATGTTTATTAATTATATCGGATTTAGTTTGAGTTAAGTAAATTGGATCAACCGGATCAGGTTCGGGACAATTATAAATAAACAAGTGAGGTTCATGTTAGATTCGTTTAATTCATTAACCTGCCAACCTAAAACTAAGTTCAACATTTTAACTAATTAGACTAATAATATTTTATATTTAATTCAACATAAATCTAACGAACTTACAATATTTTTAACTATATAACTTCAACATTTTAACTAACTAAGTTAATAATATTTTTAATTATATATATATATATATATGGAAATTTGACGAAATGACCCTAATAACGGGTGTAATTACAAAAATGGACCACGCCTGATAATCCATGCAAAAATGACATTTTCGTCTTGCGAAATGTCTGTCTTGCCCCTATGACTGCACTTACGCGTAATATGTAATAAGCGTATTACACTTACGCATAATATGTAATATGCGTATATTGAAAGACATATATTACATATACGCGTATTAGGTAATACGCGTACATCACGTATATGTAATATGCGTCTTTATAGTATATAAAGTGCCTAATTTATATACTAGATTACCCTAGGATTTAAAAGAAATGGATCACAAAAATAAACAATAGTAACAACAATTTAGATTTGCTAGGTTTTAACAACTTAATATGTCAAATTAAGTAATAAGGGGGCGGTTTCAAAACAAAACAAAACGATATAGATGAAACTACTCAAGATTTTAAATCAATTTGAAGCTCAATGGCGAAATTAAACATGTAAGTTGGTCTTTGACAAGCCTAAAGAAGCCAAGATTATGATTGCCGATGTATACAATGGAAAAAGTGGTAGTGATGAAAGATTTAGCAAAAATGTGCAGTGGTTTGTGGTTTCCTAAATATAAACAAAAGTTAACGATTTTGTTGCACGTACTATTTTGCTGATCTTGAACGAACGGAGCGTTGTGGCAAAGAGAGCGGGAGCGGAGGAAATAGGGTTTGAGAGAGAGAGTTAGAACCTTAAAAATTGGAGATTAAAAATTAGGGTCAAAATTAGGCATTTTATATACTATGAAAGACGCATGTTACATATACGTGTATTATGTAATATGCGTCAATGTACGCATATTATATAATACGCTTATAATTAATATGCGCCTTTCAATATACGCATATTACATATTAATTACGTGTAAGTATAATTACGCTTATTACATATTACGCGTAAGTGCAGTCACAGGGACAAGACAGACATTTCACATGTCGAAAAGACCATTTTTGCACGATTTATCAGGCGTGATCCATTTTTAGATTTACACCCATTATCAGGACCATTTCGACAAATTATATATATATATATATATATATATAATTATATATAATTATATATATATATAATTATATATATATATAATTATGAGCTTTTATAAGTTATTCAACCTACCAATGTACTGTATTTTTAACCCTATAACTTTAATATTTTAATCAATTAAACTAATAATATTTTTAATTCGTTAATATAATTTTAAAATATATATATATTTATATTCTATCTATTTTTCATAATTATTTATATAACATTTCATATATATATAATTTGAGCTTTTATAATTATTTTAAAATTTTATTATATATAATATATATATATATATATATATATATAAAAGAATTTGTGGGTGGCTCGTGGAAAGCAATTTTGATATTTTTGTTAGAAAATGAATCGGGATGATTCATTTAAATATAAATGCAATGATTCATTTAAATATAAATGCAATGATAAGTTAAAGGGTATGAATATAAGTTGTAACAAAAGTCTTTTTTTTATAAATTATTTTTTCTAGTTTAATAATATATATATATATTAAAAACTAATTATGAAATTATATTAATTAAGAATGTCAAAATTATTTTCTTTCTAATTTTACTTTATATTCTTTTTAAATAAATAATTATGTATATAAATAAATATTTTTATTTTTATTAATTATTTTATATCTATATAATTATATATTAAATGTTTATATATAAAAACCTATTTAAAAATTAATTCATAATATATTTATATAAAAATGAATTAAATATGTTTGATTATTGTGATATTGAGATGGATTGAGTATTTAGAATAATTTATTTTTTTGTTTTACTAATATAAATTAAGTGATTTAATCTTAATTGTTAGTTTTATCAATTATATGTTTATACATCAAATTATAAAAATAAATTAACAATTTTAAGTGGTGTAAAATAAATTAACAATTTTAAGTGGTGTAATGATTAAGTGTTGATAATTTATAATTAAGATCAAGAGTTCGAATAAACAATTAGTTAGAGTGCAATATGCTCAAAATAGTAGTTTGATTGGAGACAAGGGCGGAACTAGAATTTCAAATCTAGTCGGGTTAAAAACATTTTCAAAAAAATTAATATAACAAAAAAATTTAAATAATACATGATATATTTAAAAATAAAAATTGTTTAAACACAACGAAATAAAACATGATATCAAAAAAAATAATGAAGAGAGAAAAATAAATATCTTAGACCAAAAATACATAAAAAGTATGATATTTACTATTGAAGTTGGGATTTAAGATTTTTTGAAATATAATATTCATCGATAACTGAATCTGAGTTTATACTTGAAGCTATGGGTGTTCAACCGGTCGGTTAACCGATTAAACGATTCCGGTTAAGTCCGATTTTACCTCTTATTTTACGTATCGGTTAACCGACCAGTATTGATATCAGTTTTATTGATTTTGGAACCATTGGTTCCAGTCAGTACCAGTCGGTTAACCAGTTTAACCGTGAACTGATAATTTAATTTTTTAAATAAAGTATTAAACTTATTAAATGATTTTTTCTTTCAAAATTATTGTTTTTGCCGTACTTTTATGTTATTCTTTATTTTTTAATATATATTATATTATTATTATAATATATTATAATAATATTTCATATATATATATATATATTATAATATGTTATATTATTTTAAAAATATAATATTTTTAAAAAGTGTTCATTTTTAAACTAAAAGTCAAATAAATTAGATTTTTTTTAAACAATTCTATATAAATTATAATTTCAAATGAAAAGAAAAACTAATATATATTATTAAATATTATTTATAATATATCTAATATTTAAAAAAATAACTAATATAAATATATATAATTAAATTATTAAATGTTTACCGGTTAAACCGTTAGAAAAATAGTTTAACCAAAAACCGAACCGTTTTACCGGTAAAAAACCGGTTAATCGAAACCGTTATAACCGATTAACCAATAAACCGATAAAATGAAACTAGTAAGCTATCGGATCGGTTGGGTTATTGATTTTCCGATTTTTTTTGCACAACCCCTATTTGAAGCAATTTCTCTCAAACCATGAGAACTTTTTAAATGAAGAGTATTGAAATCGACATTGTTGCTTTCCAAATTCAGGTCGGATATTCGACAACATGTGTTGATATGACCCCATTTAAATATAAGTTTGTCTAATTTCATCATATGATTTATAGAATGTCGTTACATAAAAATACGCAATCTAGGATCTTCTTCAAAGGTAGTTTCATCAAACTCAACTCTTTGAGATTTAGAAAGAGATTTTAGATTCTCATTGGAAATTACTGTATTTGGTTCGATTAACTTAGATAATGAAGGATTATCAATTTTGGCTTACAAAAAGATAAAATATTTTTTTTCTCTTTCTCTCTAAATTTGATATTAAAAAGATTGTTGAATTTAAAGATTCTTAACATGTAAATATATTAGATACTAAGAAAATTATCATGAGAACATGAATAATATAAAACCGATTCACATAGACACAAATAATTATAAAATTGAAATTATACAAACCTAGTGAGAGAATGAATTTCAATATAAACCAATAGAATGCGGTCCTTCGTTTTAGCCTTACAAATTATAAATAAAATCTATAATAACTAGTGAAAAAAAAATCAATATTTTAAATTCTGAGTTTGATCACTATTATTGTTAAGGATATATTTTTTTTAATTAAGCTGAATAAATTATATATAGTTTAATGATAAATAACTGAATTTAATTAGGAATGAATAAGTGAGAAACTCCTTAATTAGGAAATGATAAATTATATATTATTGAGTCTGATTATTTATTTAGAAATTAATAAATTAGAATATTCTTTAATTATGAATAAATATATTATATAGTATATTAGTATTGCCTGAAATTAATAAAAGAAATGATTGGGGAGGGAGTTGGGAGAGAGAATTTTAGAGAAAATAACGTGGCGCAATCTGATTGACCGAATAAATAACAAATTTTCTATCTATTCTCTCTTTTCACCTTTTATCTTTTTTCCAGTCAGTAATGTGATGACACGTCATTCCTTCATCTTATTCCATCTCCCAAATTTCCTCCCCATCACTCCTCAATTATTAAATTAGATACGTTGTCTAGACTGATTATATATATAAAAAAATAGTATATTATGTATGAAATTATGTGGCTACAACTCGGATACTCCGTCCCTGAGAGGAGAGTTATGGATATGTTGGTTAACTGAAATGTGAATTATATAATTCGGTTGCGGATAACAATGAATATGTTAGTTACTCGCAATGAGAATTAGTAAGAGGTCGACAAATATGAGATTTTGGGTGAATGAGAGAAATGGTAATTGTGGTATTTTGTATTTAACCGATCTAGTGAATTATAAAAATATGACTTATTGGTGAAAAAAATTTCCACTTGTAACATTTGAAAAATCTCTCACAGATAAATTGAACGTCATATTGAATACACAACAAAATTGAATTCAAATTGTACAAACCAATTTTATCATATACATTAATTAATTGCAATATGATACTATTTAATTAATTAGATACAAACAATTATTACAATTAACAATAACCAAAATATAAATACTAATTAGCTTTAGTGCAATACAATGTTAATTTTTATTGAAAATGTCACTATATTAATATAATTTATTTTTTAATATAATTGTGACGTTACTCTGATTTTTGTACATTAAAACAAATTTTAGAACGTGGAGTGTCATTCTAACCATCTACTCAAAAATAAAATTAGTTTAATTTTTGAATAATATTATAAGTCGTCAAAGTAAAAATTGTAATAAAAACATGCTTACTAATTTTTGAATAATATTATAAGTCATCAAAGTAAAAATTGTAATAAAAACATGCTTCGAGAGGCACATAAATTATTTTAAAATAAAAATAAAACTCTACTGATCTAATTATATTAAATTACATAATTAATATTATAAACTATTATATATATAATAATGCAACTTGTCAAACTTTTTTTTTTTAAATAGTACATGTTGTAAAAGGTTTAAACTTAAAAGAGTTAAATAATGCATTCATAAAATATAATTATAAAATTATATTATTGTATAACAATATTAACAAATTTCAAATTTCCTAAACTTAAATTTTATACGGTAATATTTGTAAGTTCCGTTATTTTTTAAATCCCAAACTAACTTCTAAACATTTATTTTTTTAAATAAAATATATAAATTTATTAAAACGTTTAAAAATAACATATTTTAAATATTATATTTTAAATTATTTTAATTTATAAATTTAAACAAAATAATAAATTATTTAAAATTTTATATTATGATATATATATATATATATATATATATATATATATATATATATATATATATATATATATATATATATATATATATATATATATATATATTGGTTTGAGTTTATATGACTTAATTAGTAATCTTAACTGTTATTCGATCTTATAAGATGTAACAAAATATTTAACATATCAAATTTGTTTTATTTAGAATGTTTACTTGGGCAGTTGGAATTTCCTATGTATGTAACTAAGCTTTTTAAAACAATAATTTGTATCTTTATTATATTAGCTAAAGTTTATTTAATTTTATTTAGTTGTGTCATAAATAAAAAATTCTCTTATCTATTTCTTTAGGTAATATTCATATTATTAATAAAGTTTTAAAGACTATCACGAAATTTAAAAGAAAATACATGAAAAAATAGCATGTCAAATATGAAGAAATAAAAGAATATTTGATTCTTATCAAATTTGCACAAAATCTATTTTTCAAATTTAACAAAATGAATTCAATTTTAAATTAGGTCAAGTATATAAATGGATATAATCTATAATTTCAATTAAATATAAGGAAATCAGAGTAACGAGCTACTAGATTTTGTTTCTAATTATAAGTATGTTTTCAAATTTTCACAACTAGTTCTAACTATTTATGGACATCCTAACATACTTAAACAATAGAACAATTCCTGTTCTACCCATTTTCAAACCATTATTTTTTAAAATATTCACTTCTTCTTTTAATTAATTTCTCAAACTATCCACATTTCTCTCTAAATCATTAATTAACTTTCTAATTACATATTTCCACACTAAATTCACTACTTACTTTATTTTATAAATATATATAATTAACATTAATAATACATTTATTAAATAAAATATATTACATAAATATTAAAATAACACATATATTTTATTTTTACTTAATTTTATAAATATAATACATATAATTAAAATTAACATTATAAATTAAATAAATAATATACACTAAAATAAAATACATTACATAAACTTATCAGATTATATTACATAAATATTAAAATAACATATATATTATTTTTACTTAATTTTATAAATATAATATATATAATTAAAATATTATAAATATTTTAAAGGTTATGTAAATTATTTTATTTTAAGGTTTTTTAAATTAATACTTTTATAATTATTTTAAACAAATATTTATGTAATTTATTTTAAGGTTTAGTTTTTATTTTATTTTATTTAAGGTTTATGCTATGTATTTTAGTTTAGTTTATAATATTTATTTTAATTATTTAATTTAGTATGTTTAGTTTTAATTATATATTATATTTATAAAATTATATAAAAATAAAATATATGTGTTATTTTAATATTTAGGTAATATATGTGTTATTTTAATATTTATATAATATAGTATATTGTATTGTAAGTGTATGTAATGTATTTTATTTTAGTTTATAATATTTATTTGAATTATTTAATTTATAATGTAATTTTATAGGAATAATATTTATATTTATAAAATAAAGTAATTAGTGGATTTAGTGTAGAATATGTGTAATTAAAGGTTAATTAATGATTTAGCGAGAGAAATGTGGGTAGTTTAGGAATGTGAACGAAAATATGGATATTTTAGAAAAAAAAATGTTTGAAAAAATGGATAAAACAGGAATTGGTTCCTTGAACAATAAATGCAGACTCAATCTTTTTATCATTACTAATTTTGTGTTCTTCATTATTCTTCGAAAAAGTATAATGAAATTATCTTGTTTTGTTTTTCAGGTGAAAAAATATGTTTTGAGTACATAGAATATGTTCTTAACCCCTCATTTAATTTAGCCTTTTATCCTTTTTAAATAATTAAAATAGAAAAGAAAAACACAAAAATCTAAATATAATAGAAAAGAAACAATATTTTTTTTTATTACTGGTGAACAGTAGGTAGAGAGTAGGGGTGTACAAATGAGTAAATCAACTCATATTACTCAACATAAATTAAATTTGGTCAACTCATTATCCAACTCATATTAATTAATAATACGAGTTGGGTATAAGTTGGATAACTCAAATTAAATTTTAGTTTGTAACACATTTATTATGTTTTTTTACTCGTTTAATATTTAACACGTTTTTGTCACAATTAACACATATTGGTCTGTTTAACAATTATTTGATTCATTTTACTTAATTTAACTCGTTTAACTAATATTTGATTCGTTTGACCTGTTTTGACTCGCTTAATATGTTTTTAGTTTTAACAGGTATGTAACTCGTTTTAATTTATTTCTCATGTTTTTTTTCATATTCAACACATTTTGCACGCTTAACATGTTTTAGCACGTTTAACACGTTTAACACATTTTTAACATGTTTAATACGTTTTTACATATTTTTAGCACATTTAACACGTTTTTGACATGTTTAATACGTTTTAGCACGTTTAATATGATTTTGACATGTTTAACACGTTTTTGGCACATTTGATACATTTTGGCACATTTAACACCATTTTAACAAGTTTAACACGTTTTGACACGTTTAACACATTTTTGGCACATATTACACGTTTTGTCACGTTTAACACGTTTTTGTCTAATTTAACACATTTTGGTATTTTAATACGTTTTTGATATGTTTAACACGTTTTGGTTCGTTTAACACACTTGTGAGTTGTGACATGTTTAATATTTTTGGTCCGTTTATTTTTTTTGCTCCGTTCTAATATGTCTTTGATCCGTTTAACATAATTTTGATTTGTTTGAAATTATTTTGATATTTTAATTACTAAATTAGATGAAGAAATAATACGTGAGATTAATATGGATTATTTAAATTATATTTAAATCATTCATACTAAATAAAGTTTAAATATGATAGACTCTGTTAATTTTCATAAACAAATTAATTCATTGAAGAGTTTTAAAATAATAGTGATATGTTAGTTTTGTATGGCTAGACTATTATTAATAAATATATTATTAATGAGTTTTAAAATTTTAATTATTTTCTATTTTTCTGTAATAAAGATCAACATAGTAAAAATTAAAGAGAATATATTAGAGTTGAAAGATGCTAAGTTTATATTTGATTGTTAAGTGAGAATTAAATTATATTTATTTAATTTGGGTAACTCTAACCCAGCCTAAATTAAACTCAACCCAACCCAAATTAATATTTTAAGTTAGGGTTAGGGTTGGAGTTTGGGTCAACCTAAGATATGCTCACCTCTAGGGTTATGTAACTTTTATTTATTTATTTAATTTTTAATATTTATAAAAATGATACAGAGATCTATAATACACTACAACAAAAATGACTTTCGGCGACGCTTAAAAAGACTTCTGCCAACCTTTAAAAGCGTCGCCAAAAACATTAACGACACTTATTCTTGCGTCGCCAGAAGCAGGGTGGGCGCAAGTTTTTACCACACTTATTTAAGCGTCGATACAAGCGTTGCCGAAAGGCGAAAGTTTTAACGAGGCTTATTTAAGCTGGCAAAATTAAAAAACGTCGCTAAAAATCTATTTTATTTTTAAACTATTTTTTAAAATTTGTTTTTTTCTATTTTCATTTTAGATGTTATTTTTTTATCTCTACTATTATCACATTTGCCTTTCATCTCTCAAGTACCTGATGAACATAACCCTAAACCCTTAGGGTGAACCCATATTCCAGCATACTATAACCTTAAAAACACTTCGGAAACTAATGAATTCTCTCATATTTTATATACCAAAAACTTCTTCTTTTTCTCTCATGTGGGATAAATGTCATATTAACACATCAGAAACTAATGAACTTTCTAATATTTTATTTTAATTAAATTTAAATAATAATTAAATAAAAGACATATATTAATAATACTATAAAAAATTTAAAAAGTATGTTATATAAAAAATATTAATTAAATTTTAATGTTAACAAAATTTTAAGTCAAATTTAATTTTAAAAAAATTAAAAAATTAAAATAAAATATTTACAAAATTTAAAAATAAAACATAAAAATTATTAAAATTTAGAATATTTAAATTATAAGGGTTTAACAAAGCTACGTATATAAAAAAAAATAAAGGTGGTGTTATAGATATAAAGGTTGGCAAAAGTTTTTTTCTTTTAATTTTTACCCACGCTTAATATGGGTTGGCATATAAAGGTCGCTGAAAGTATGTTTTTGTTGTAGTGATAGATTAATAGATAATTAATTAAGTTAACCTAACTTAGTTGGTTAGTTATCCTCTTTATTAGCTAATGATTTTAAGTTCAGTGGTAGAAACCTTAACAAAAACATATTTTAAATTTTTAAAGGGCACTCTAAAGTGGGGGCATATGCATTTAGCCTTATACAAATGTATAGGTTGTATTACCTTCTGACATGTTTGTTAGCATATTCCCCCATTATGTAGTTTTATATGGAATAATGACCCTGGAATGAACCAATATGGAGAACCTTGACATTGGATTTGTTGTCGTGCCTAATAGATATAGTTACTCCAACCGAAGGAGAAGGATGGTGAGCAGGGCCAATTTTGGAAAGAGCCAAAATTATAAATTTACCCTGTCTAAAAACATGTTTACAAAAATTAATATAACACATTTCTTTTAATATTCCATTATATATTAAAAATAATAATTGTTTAAACACAATGAAACAAATCATTATATCAGAAAAATAAAAATATTGAAGAGAAAAAATAAATATCTTAAACCGAAGATAAAAAAATATGATATTTACTATTTAAGTTGGAATTTACAATTTTTTGAGTCTATACTTGAAACAAATTCAGATCTCGGATACTCTAACAACATAGACTGATATGACACAATTTTAATGCAAGTTCATCTAATTTCATCATTATAATTTACATAATGTTGCCGCATATAAATATGCGATCTAGGATATCGTTCAAGGGTAGTTTAATTAAACTAATTTCTTTGAAATTTATAAAGAGATTCTAGATTATCATCGGAAATTACTATATTTGGTTCGATTGGCTCAGATAATTCAAGATTCTTAATTCTTGGGTTAAAAAAAAGATAAAATATGCAAATTATTATCGAAACATTAATATTATAAAAACGATTCATGCAGACACAAATTATTAAAAATTTTAAATAAATACAATATATATCTATATCTATATCTATATATATATATATATATTTTAACTAATTTTTATAATTTAATATTTTAATTAATTAATTAATCTATTTAAATTTATAAATACAATATATATATATATATATATATTATTTTTTAATAATTTTATTAAATTTGTTTAAAAATATTTACAACATTTGAAATTTAATATGGGATTTTAAAATATTGATAGAAATTAAAAAATCGTTATCACGTCCAGTAATTTTTTTTTAAATTGACAAAATTTAAAATAATGATAAATTTGTTTAATCTTGTTAATATAAGTTCACATTTTTATATAATTAATACCTCACTTAACACTCTTCCACAAAGTTAAAGGACTTACTGTTGAACATTTAAAATTTAACATTAAATTCTATCTCTTCTCTTACAAACCACCTAAATAAAAATTAGGAAATTATTTCATTTAATTTTTCTTGGTTGACTTTTTTTTAATGTTGGAGGGTGACTTGTTTTCATTTTTATCACTCAGATTTGAGTTGATATTGTGTTTTGTTCGGTTCGACATTTGTACGCCCTAAAATTGGTCATTTACGTTTTTGACTTTTTTTTATGAGAGTCGTCAAATAATTTGCTATATAAGAAACTAGGAAAGAAAAATAACATAAATTCTTTGGAGTTCGGTACCTAGTTGCGCATGAAAAAAAAATACTTCAACACTATAGCACATGTGCTCGTCTATAAAAACGGTCTTCACTCCGAAATTGTAGTTTTTATTTTATTTTAAAACATGATAATTTTACACTAAGAAAATAATTTAAATCAAGTACACCTCCAAAATTTAAAACCCAAATTTCTAGCCTATAACTGAGGAATCACGCCCATTCTGTTCATAGACATGCGTCTAAGTCAATCATAGTTGGTAACTAGAATATGGGTAATTAAAGGCAAAGCGTACCAGTTGTGAGAGAGGCAGAAAATAATTGAAACTTGAAAATACTCCAGAAGTAATTAAATAATAGCATATAAGATATTAAATAAAATATGAGAATTATGTTCATGTGAGTAGGCTTGGTTCGTAGTTAAGAATAAAGAATTATTTATTTTTTTGAAATTTGAAAATTAATTTCAACTTATTTCAAACTCTTCTTAACCCTTTTATTTTTCTAAAATTCAAGATTCTCAGTTTTATACAAATTTTTACAAAATCTCGTTCAAATGATTACAGTTAGCTATAACTACTCCTAATCGAGTATAAATTATTCTTAGATCATGCTTCTCATACAAGTGCCCGAGAACGATGATCTAGAAACTTTGGATTTTAAATCGAAATTGGGCGAATCTTATTTTAGCTAATTAATTTATTCGATTTTAACTCGGCAGAAAGTTGTTTTATCACACCTAGAACTCGCTTATGCAATTAAATGAACAACTCAAACAAAAACTCAAATAAGCATTAAGTGAATGGATTGAGAATTTGTATTTGAACAACGAAACAATGACTTTTCAAATGATTTAGAAAGATTCCTAGAGGTCCTTAGAAACTTCTTAGTAGATTAGAATTAAGCTTTGAATCCACAATTGAAGAATCCCAAAAATCAAGAACTTGGAGTTTGGCCTTCAATGGAGAATTATTTTATTGGAGGTGATCTCTCTTAATTTGCCTCTTTTTCACTTGGCCTTATTTCTAAAATAAAAATATCCCCTCACTTGTGTCGTCCGCACCGTTCATATCGTTTGTTTGTTTGTTTATTTATATATTTTTTTCAAGCAGGAAGCCAACATTATATCAAATATAGTTTATTTATCTAATTATTATAATATATCTATTTCTCTTTTTAAGAGTTTTATATATTTAATTTTGTGTTCTATATTTAACCAATTCGAGATCCCATTGACACCTTTCTCGAATTAATTATTTATTTTAAATCTAAAATGATTAGCTGTTTATAGTTTTAGGAAATTATTTTTATCATAGACTCGTGATTTTTAAAGTTATAAATTTGAAGTTATGTAAAATATGGTTGTCTACAATATTATATTTAATTGGATTGAATTATTCGTGTCGAATTTTTGTAATCCGAATAACACTCTCGTCCGTTTGTGTCGTTTGTTTCTCATATTAACAGGGCCGGCCCCGGGGTAAGCCCAGCAAGCCCTGGGGCTAAGGCAACTCACTTCTTAGGGCAACCCATTTATTAAAACAAAGAAGACATTTCTAATATTTTTAAACATAAATAGATTTTGCCTAGTGGTTTAGGACGTAAAGAAAAGTATTTTATCTGGTCATGAGTTTCGAACCTCACCAAAACCTTTTTTATCAATTTTTTTAGCTGTCAAAATTGACGTTTTTTAGTCTAGGACAGACCAAAACTCGGGACCGACACTACTCATATATAACATCTTATTGTGTTGTATCCTTTTTCGTTCCCGTTTTACTAGAAAAAAAAATGAAATTATCATATCTAAAGTTATTTTATATTTTGAAATAAAAAGTTATTAAAAATATCTTTTATTTAATAACTACTTTATATGAAGGTCTCTAATGATTGAGCACCAAATGCTCAAAATAAAGTTAAGAGTTTAGTAAATGTTAAGTATTTAAGTTTCTAGAAAATATGGTAAGAGATAATAATGAAAAAGATAAAATATTTTTTAAGTAATTTTTTTTACTAAGTGAGCTGAGTGATTTATTTAAAATTATTATTCATGTCAATTATATATTTATATACAAAATTATAAATATAAACTAATCATCTTAGGTAATGTAAATAATGTAAATAGTGGTTAAGATATCTTACAAAGAGAAGTGCAACCTATCTTCAAAGCTTCTTCAAATACATCAAAAGATGATGATATAGTTTATTACAAAATTATTTAAATAAATATAATATTTTTATTTTATTAATTAATGTTTAAACTTTTATTATATTAAATAAAATAAAAATACATCATTTTTATCAAAATTAATTTATAAATTAAATTATTTTATATAATTAATTAAGTACATTGGATTTCGTGACAGACAACTCCAAAATAAACTGACATAACTCATAAAGAAACAACAGAAAAAAAAAATTAGAAACATAAATGTCTTTTTTTAACTAATTGGTCATTTTCAAAAATTTCTGTCCATCTTTTTAACTAATTGGTCATTTTCAAAATTTTCTGTCTTTGTATCAGAAACTTAATAAATGTAATTTCTGATACTGATAGCCTCTCCTTTATCCCAATCGCATGCTTCCAATTCCTTTATTACGCTACATCTCAATCGCATGCTTCCAAGATGAATTCAACCCATTATTTATATATTAATTAATTAAGTTAAAGATTTTAAAAAAGTAATTTATTATAGGAAGAGAATGTGAGGTGTTTAAATAATTTCCTGTATAATAGAAAGAGATATGATAGTAAGAGTTTTGGTTATATTAGTTATAGTCATTTTTTTACCCAAAATTTTGTATGAAAACTATCGCATCGCATGTGATTAAAATAAATAATTAATTTAAAAACGGCGTTATATTAATCAAACTCTAAAATAATTAAATTTAAGATTAATTTAAATAAAATATAAAAAATATACAAATATTTAAATAGACTTAAAAGTAATAACTTTATCTATTAATTAACTAATATTATTGGTGTAATTTTGTAAATTAAAAAAATGTGAAACAAACAAGCCTAGGTAGGGCACCCAAACCCATAAAGGATTAATTAACGTGCCACATAGACTACACATAGACTAAGGCAGGGCCCAACTCTGGGCCAACCCTGCGCTCAAGGCACCAGCCCAAGTCAACAAAGTAGGAGGGATCCTATGTGCATGGTTTCTTCTTAAAGAACATTGTTCGGTGTTCACTTTCTCAAAACCAACCTAGTTGGTTTATTCAATTCCAAATTAACTTATTTTATTATTCAAATTATTTTTTTTTTACATTTAAAATTCATTATATATAAATTAAATTATTTATATTTTGATATATATATTTTAAATTATTATTTATATAAACTAAATTATTTATAATTTGATATATATTAAATTATTATTTTTATAAATTTGATTATTTATATTTTGATTAATAATTTAAATTTGATTATTTGAATATATATATATATATATATATATATATATATATATATATATATATATATATATATATATATATATATATATATATATATATATATATTATCGCTGTGTAAAATTTGTTGTAGAAAGGTGTACTCAAACTTTGAATGATCTTCAAAATGGGCATACTTATTGCAATGTGTCAAAAAAATTATTTGAAAATATTAAAAGCAAGGCATCAACACACACAATTATTCCATACAATGAGCAAAATGGAATCTTTGAGGTGACTACTGCACGTTACAGAACGGATAATGCTTTTTGGAAAGCTGGCAACAAACATATCGTTGACCTATGTAAAAGTTTTTGTTCTTGTGGAAAATGGTGTCGATATCACTTTCCATGTTCACATATAATTGCTGGTTGTATAGTGTGCAATCTCGATTGGGTTAAATACATCGATACATATCACAATCTAACAACACTTTATGAGATGTGGTAGTATGATTTTCACCCCATACCTAATGAATCATATTGGACGTTCCCATTAGCACATGATTGGGAGAAATATGATAATCTTGTTCCCAATGAAAATTTGAGAAAAAAGAATAACCAACGAGATCAAAGCCAACCACTGGTGAAAAGGGGTCAAAATCGAGAGTAAAAACTCTCGGTAATGACCCTACATATTTCGGTATTGACCTAATACCGAAAGTTTGAGTGACTCGCCATTCTTCGGTATTGACTCTTTCGGTAAATATAATTGGACATTTACCGAGAGATATCGTAGAGTTTTCGACTTAGACACCCAAGAAAAATATCGAAAGTTAATTGGAAAACTTTCAGTTTTTCTCTAAAGGGAAAAACCGAAAGTTTTCCAATTAACTTTCAGATTTTCTTCAGAGGTAAAAACCGAAAGTTTTTCCAATTAACTTTTGGTTTTTCTTCAAAGTGAAAAATCGAAAGTTTTCCATTTAACTTTCGTTTTTTCCTTTGAAACAAAACCGAGAGGTGTATGAAGAACTTTCGGTTTTTCTTCACAGGAAAAACCGAAAGCTTTCCATATAACTCTCGGTTTTTTCTTTGAAGAAAAACCGAAAGATTTCCATTTAACTTTCGGTTTTTCCCTACAAAATATACAAAATAGGCCGATTGTTTTGTGTGCAACCAAAAACTGTTCAGCCAAATCAAAATATACAAATAACATTCATACAAATAACATTCATAAACCAAATGACCATTATCATTCCAAAATTCTAAACCAAACCAATCATCCAAACAACTTGTTATCATTCGAATTAAAACGTACTCAATCGAAACAACCAATGAGAAATGTACTAGAATTAGCTGGTGGGGGAGGGGGAGGTGGACGATATTGCTTCATAAACATTTCAAATTCCTCCATTCTTGTCCTCATTTCTAGCTTCTCCGTTTGTATTTCATTAATCGTTCGAGTTCTTTCTCCATCCCTCTTTTCTAATTCCTCCACTTTCATCGCCAATCTTTGATTCTCCTCAAAGAACCGATCAATGGATCGTTGTGAATTGTTGCCACTTCGACGATCCTCTCGAAAGTGTGTGGGCCGGACGCCTGATCACATACTGATAATTCCCCCATGCTTTTGGCATCCGAACACCCTCTCCGTCAACTTAAAGTCAAATATTTCTAGTTCGTTACTTCTTACTTCCTTCATCTCAACCTGCACATTTGAAATAAAATTTTATTTAGATAATAAATAAACTAGCTATAAGTAATTTATTTAAATTCAATTCACTTACAATTTTCTCTTGTGCTAGTTCGTCTAGGATGGGGGTTGGATTTTCTTTGATAGGTTTTGGGGTACGGGTCCTCTTGAATACTTCAACGACAAAGAGTGTCTGTCCCATTTCAAGCGCCTGTTGAAATAAATGATTTATAAAATTAATAACAATCTTTATATTAAGTTATTAAAAATAATGTACATACCAACTCTTCTTCCACTTGAACAAACGGTCTACTTCTAGTATGATGTGAGAATTTTAGCTTATTTCTGTTAACAACATTTGTACGAATGTTTTTCTGAATTTGAAATAAAAAATGAAGTTAAAATAATTAATATTAGATTTATTTGAATTATGAAACCGTACCTTAAATTTTCCGTGAAGTAATGCTTTCTACACACGAACTCCCAATCATCTCGGTTGTAGTCTCGTGGAGGATTGACAAGTACCACTGCCTCGTCTCCTTGATGAATTCGGATATAATCTCTATTCAAATCCGAGCGCCATCTATCCCATATCTGTTTGGCGTGTGCCAATCCGGACCTTCGATATTCATCAATACAACCATCAGTACACTCGAACGGATCCTGAAAAATAAATCATTCAAATGTTATAAATAAGTATTGAATTATTAATGTATAATTAAGTAATGATTACCATCATAGCAATCCAAATTGAATCAAATTGATCAGCACTTAATGCCTTCCATTTCAGGAGGCGGTGTGAGACGGTTGAGGGGTCCCGTACAACCGACCCCAAATGTCTAGACCACATTGTTCTTTTCTCGCCGACACCACCGGACCTCCCATCTATCGCTCTAAAAGTCAGAGCAATCTTTGTCTCCGGTGGCCTCATCGATAGCGCGGTATTTTTGTTCTTCTCCCGTCTCTTGTGGGCGTAAGATTCTTTAAAATTATCAAATTCATAATTAGATGTAAATCAATACAAACAATCACTAAGTGTAAACATGTTACTGTCGATGATGGGTCGGGACTGGAACGGTGCTCATGATCCTCCTCACGATTCTCCTCGTGAGCCTGCTCGTGGTCCTCCTCGTCATCCCTCACTAATGCAAACATTCTCTCAACAAATTCTTCAACATCAATATCCTCGTCATGTGTATCTGTTGGGGAAGCAATAGTTATCGGGTTCACAGTAAGAGGTGCTTGATCTCTTGAAGACCCTTCTCGGAGCCTTAAGTTTTCTGATTGTGCAAGTAAGTTCTAGTATGTCTTAGATAGTTTGTTGGATATTTTCCTCATACTCTTCTAAGTTTCTTTACGACCTTCAGACATTCTTAATGCATAACATTAATAAATGAGCGAATAATTGAAATAAAGTAGTAATAAGAATGAATATAAAGTAAAAAACATAAATCTACCTAATTAATTAATCTGAACTATATATTTGTAAACCACAAATTTATTTTTGTCACAATTTTCTAACCGGGTCAGGCTGACATATCAGGGGCGTATAATACTTGTTTTGCTTGACTCTCCATTATATACGGGTCCTGACTTTGAGTTTTTAAAATTCGGTTTATATTTATACTTACGAAACCATATTTATCCACTTTCACTCCTAGTTCCCTCGAGTATGTATCAAACCACTTACACTTGAATAAGACAACTCGTTTATGAGAAAAGTATTGCACTTCGATTATATTCGTTAAAACTTTGTAGTATGACATAGTATCTGACCCATTGTACCCTTCAACAATCACCCCACTATTTTGAGTTGTCAAACCTTCGTCGTGTTTTTCTATACAGAATTTGTATCCGTTTACTTTACACCAAACATACATAGACAAGTACATACTTGGACCTTCTCCTAAGATCTTGAGGTCTCTTGATATGTCATTATGTTCTGCTAATTGAGAGACCTATATATATATATATACATTCTCAAAATTTAGTCGTTAAAATAAATTTAAAGTGATTAGATATGATTTTGAATTTACTCACTCTATGCTTGAAATAGGTGGCATACGTTTCTCCACGGGACTCATTGTTATTGCAATACTGCATATAATCACTGTAAATAGACCAAATATTAAATAACATACTCTTTAATGCTAATTAATAAGACGTACCATAACTGCAAAATATTGAATCTTACATGTAAAAAGGTTCTGCTTCGGGATAATTTTTCAAAATGTATGAATGTGATGTCACTCGATCGCTATAATCCAAGTTGTATATTTTTCCGTTGGATAAGTCTTCCAACGATGAAAATATTGAAATGCCCGAGATTTCAATTTGTGTATTTTCTTGGTCTTCTTCCTCCATATACCTGGCACATAAACTAATACTCTCATTTACAAGATAGCTCTCGCTTATTGAGGCTTCTGGGTAGTTTTTATTTTGCAAATATCTTTTCATTGTACCCATGTAATGTTCAAACGGATACATCCATCGATATTGGACAAGTCCCCCAAGCAAAGCCTCAGATGACAAGTGAACCAGGAGATGCATCATGATGTCGAAGATTGACGGTGGAAAAATCATTTCAAATTTGCAAAATGTCAATATAATATCCATGTACAATTGTTCGAGGTCCGCTGCAATCAACTCTTTGAAGCACAACAACCGAAAGAACCGAGACAAATTTACTAACGCATCATACACATGATCTGGCAGTAATCCACGGGTTGCTAAAAGAATAAGATATTCCAATAAAATGTGACAATCATGACTCTTTAATCCCGTAATCATTTTCTCTTCCAAATTCACACAACCGCCGATATTTGAGCAAAAACCATCAGGCAACTTGAGATCTTTCAAGAATTTACAAAGACGTTTTTATGATCAGATGTCAAAGTGAAAGACGATTCTAGATAATGAACCACTCCTTCATCATTTATAGGATGTAACCATTGTTTTATGCCTAAGAGTTGTAAGTCTTTACGGGGCTTTAGGATCATCCTTAATTTTCTCTTTCACATTCATTATTGTTCCCAATACGCTATCACAAATATTTTTCTCAATATGCATCACATCCAAATTATGTCTCAATAAAAGTGATTTCCAATAAGGCAAATAGAAGAAAATGCTAAGTTTGTTCCAATTGTCTCCCCGCGTTTCATGATATATCTTGGTTTTCTTGCTTAGATCCGTAGTAGGAATTGTGTCTTCTAGGTCTCGTGTTTGCTCGTAACATTCTTGCCCCGTTAACAATGTAGAGGGCTCTCTGTAATTTGTTCGACCATCAAACGACTCTTTATCCCTTCTGTATTTGTGCTTTGGTGAGAGGAAGCGTCCGTGACCCATGTAACATTGTTTGGAACCATGAACTAATCGAAGAGATACTGTGTCGTTGTTACAACAGGGACAATCGAATTTCCCTTTCGTACTCTAGCCTGACAAATTCGCGTACGCGGGAAAGTTGTTAATGGTCCATAGCAACACCGCTCACATGTTAAAGTATTGCGAGGTGTGTGCATCAAACGTTCTCACACCCGTTTGCCACAGTTCAGTCAACTCGTCGATCAATGGCTGGAGAAATATGTCAATTGCATCTCCCGGACTCTTAGGACCTAGAATTAACATAGATATAATGAAATTTCTAGAATGTATGCAAGTAGTGGGTGACACATTATAAGAAACGAGAATCACCGGCCATACACTATACGACTTTTTCCCATTAGCAAATGGTTGAAACCCATCGCTTGATAAACCCAGTCTCACGTTTCGTGATTTCGACGCAAAATCCTTATAATTTTCATCAAACGTTTTCCAAGTTAACGAATCAACCGGATGTCTCAACGTATCACTATTAACTCTTTCTTCCTTATGTCATCTCATCATTGGAGCGGTTTTTGAGGACATGTATAGTCTTTGTAGTCTTGGTATTAGAAGGAAATATCTTAACACCTTAGTTGTCATGAATTTTCCATTTTTCTTCTTTCGAACTGCCCCACTTTATTGGTCGACTTTCCATCTAGATAGTCCGCAAACTTTGCAAGACTCTACATTTTTGTCGTCTTTCCAAAATAGCATACAATTGTTCTTAAATGCGTCTATCTTCTCATACATAAGCCCGGTATCAGTAATGAATTTTTTAATTTCGTAGTAGGAGTTTGGAAATTGAACGTCCATCGGTAATATGTAATCTTTAAGAAGACGCAACAACATATCGAACGAAACATTTGTCCATTGACAAACATTCTTTATGTGAAGTAGTTTTAGTAGTGCTGATGATTTTGTTATTCGAGCACCTTCATACAATGGCCGTTTGGAATCATCAAGCAATTTATAAAATCTTTGCGCATCCGCGTCTGGTTCCTGGTTGTTCGGGTCATCATTAACGTTGGAGAACATATCATTTATATAATCGTGCATTTAACGTTCTTCATTGATCTCTTCATTATTCATCTCCGTTTTAGGATCGTTAAATTTCGGCACTACATCATTCGATTGACCAACATCATCATCATCATCATCATCATCATCCAAGTCATCGGCATCATCATCGACATCCTCATTAACCATGTGAGTAATACCAATACTCATAATGAACATTTATTCCATAAATGATGAGGAGAGTCTTCACATCGTCTATTTCCATAAACGTCGTGTTCAGGAATTTCACGCAAGGGCATTAAACACCCTCCTCGTAATCTGGATGATCTCGACGTAAAGTCATCCAAGTTTTATCGGGTATTCCATCTTTCTAATAAGATGGAAAACAATCCGTATTATTATTTACATAACTTTATCTAAATAAATTAGGTTACATTTATCTTATATAATTCTAACCAAATCTTAATCCAAACATAATATCCATAAATCTAACCAAAATCTTCATTAATCTAATCAAAATATAACCTCAAGCTAACTAATTAACATGAATCCAACAAAATCAAACTAAATTATTGAACATAAACATATACCTAATCAAACAATAACAAACCAAATATAAACCAAATCTAACAAAATCAAACTAAACTATTGAATATATAACATAAATCTAACATTAATCAAACTATTTCAAACTCAATCTAACAAATTCTAACATTAATCAAATTATTTCAAACCAAATCAAACAATAATATAAACCAAATCTAACAAAATCAAACTAAACTATTGAACATATAACCTAAATCTAACATTAATCAAACTATTTCAAACTCAATCTAACAAATTCTAACATTAATCAAATTATTTCAAACCAAATCAAACAATAATATAAACCAAATCTAACAAAATCAAACTAAACTATTGAACATATAACCTAAATCTAACATTAATCTAACTATTTCAAACCCAATCTAATAAATTCTAACATTAATCAAATTATTTCAAACCAAATCAAACAATAATATAAACCAAATCTAACAAAATCAAACTAAACTATTGAACATATAACCTAAATCTAACATTAATCAAATTATTTCAAACTCAATCTAACAAATTCTAACATTAATCAAATTATTTCAAACCAAATCTAACAATAATATAAACCAAACCAAACAAAATCAAACTAAACTATTGAACATATAACCTAAATCTAACATTAATCAAATTATCTCAAACTCAATCTAGCAAATTCTAACATTAATCAAATTATTTCAAACCAAATCTAACAATAATATAAACCAAACCAAACAATAATATAAACCTAATCTAACAATAATATAAACTTAATCTAACAATAATATATATCTAATCTAACAATAATCTAACATAATCAATCCAAAAACCTAATCCAACATAATCTAATATTTAATCAAACAATAATATAGAAAAACATTAATCTTACCTAATCTTCAAGTGGAAGGCCGGTGGCGACAAGCGGCAGGGAGGCGTCGCAACTTTCTTCAATGGGCGATGAAAATCGAAAGGGCGGCGTCGCTACATCTTCAATCGTCGTCTTCAATCGGAAGGCCGGTCGTCGTCTTCAGAAGAAAAGGGGGCGGCGACGGAAGAGAAAGCGTGGAGAGAGAAGAGAAGAAAGAAAACAGGGAAAGAAGAAGAGAAAAAAGATAGGTTTTTTTTATTTTAAATAGGTCATTTCCGAAAGTTTTATATAAAACTTTCGGTTTTGATCAAACGGTTAATTCTGAAAGTTTTATGAAACTTTCGGTTTTGATCATTTAATAATACCGAAAGTTAATGATATAATTTTTGGTGTTGATTATTAATTCCGAAAGTTATATCATTAACTTTCGGTTTTACCACTTCATAAATTGTTAAATTAATTTATTTTTCAACTTCTAATAACCTTGAACAACAGTAATTTAACTAATTTGATATCCTTAAAACATTACATAATCCATATGATCAAACTTTTCACACATTCATATGATCATCAAACATAAACATACATATACATTTCTTTATATAATTAATCAAACACAATCATATACATTTTAACATTAAACACAATCTGAACTCTGTAAAAATAGCACACACTTGATTAACTTAGTTAGGAGTCTAAATTAGAAGGTGTAAAACTAATTAATCTAACAATTTATGATGTTATAATACCGAAAGTTAATGGTCTAACTTTCAGAAATAATGATCAAAACTGAAAGTTATACCATTAACTTTCGGTATTATCACATCATATATTGTTAGATTAATTGGTTTTACACCTTCTAATAATCTTGAACAACATTATTTTAACACATTTGATATCCTTAAAACATTTACACAATCTCAATACATCATTACAATTAAACATTACACACAACCTTATTATCATCAAACGCAAACATACATATATGATTCTTTATATTATCCAACATAATGATATACACTTATAACATTAAATAGAATCTCAATTCTTAAAAAATAAAACACACTTGATGTGCTTAAGAGTTTATACAAACAAAATAGTTAAAAAACCAAATAAAATGGGGAATGAATACCGAAAGTTAATTAATTAACTTTCGGTACCTACATTCAAAACCGAGAGATTATTAAATATTTGTCAGTCTTGACCTAAAACACAATGTTTTTAAGGAAGTGTCAAAAGCGTAAATTTGATAATAAACTTTCGCAAATACCCCTTCCCATTTTTTTAAGGAGGGTCAAAACCGAAAATTTATTAGAAAACTTTCGCAAATACCCCTTCCCATTTTTTTAAGGAAGGGTAAAAAGCGAAAGTTTTTTAATAAACTTTCGGTTTTGACCCTTCCCAACACTAATAATTTTTTCATCTTTTTTTAAGAAAGTGTCAAAACCGAAAGTTTATTAGAAAACTTTCGCAAATACCCCTTCCCATTTTTTAAGGAAGGGTCAAAAGCGAAAGTTTTCTAATAAACTTTCGGTTTTGACCCTTCCCAACACTTAGAATTTTTCAATTTTTTTAAGGAAGGGTCAAAACCGAAAGTTTATTAGAAAACTTTCGCAAATACCCCTTCCCAACACTTAGATTTTTTTCAGATTATTTTAAGGAATGGTCAAAAGCAAAAACTTTCTAATAAACTTTCGCAAATACCCCTTCCACAAATTTTCTTAAGGAAGGGTCAAAAGCGAAAGTTTCTGAAAAACTTTCGCAAATAACCCTCCTAGGGTCAAAAGCGGAAGTTTTTTAATAAACTTTCGCAAATACCCTTCCTCAGATTTTAAGGAAGGGTCAAAATCGAAAGTTTATTATAGAACTTTCGCAAATACCCCTTCCTCAGATTTCTTAAGGATGGGTCAAAAGCGAAAGTTTATTACAAAACTTTCACAATTACCAATTCTGGATAGTTAAAACCGATGGTTCTTTTAATAACCTTCGCAATTATCATATTTTCCCATTTTTTTGACAACAATGTAATTGAAAATGTTCAATAAATTTCTCAAATAAAGGCAAACCAATACATATAGAAAAAACATTCCTAAACCACATTAATAAACCAAAAGATAATTATAATTCATAAGTTGATCTAAACAAAGGTCAAAACGTACCAAATTATCCAAAACATGTTATCAGTCGAACGAAAATGATTACAAATAATTATTCAAATACTGTAATCTAGTTAGTAGGTTAGGGAGGAGGATGTGGTGGTTGATTCTGCCTCATGAAGAATTCAATTTGTTGTTCAAGATTCTCCAATTTTTTAGCCATTTCATCCTTGTCCGCTTTAATTTCAGTAAGCAATTGAGCTCTTTCCGCATCCCTCAATTGAATTTGCTCCAATGCCGACGCTAGGTTTCTCGCATCCTCCTCACGTGTAACATTCACAGTAGTCATTGGGTCCTCCGCGATAGACCCTCGGTCAGAACTTGATTGTGCTTTCAAGTTCTGAAATGACGGGGGAAGTTTCTCTGGTGTTTTCCCAAGACGCATCCAAGTACTCATCCTGAAATCATTTCATTAATAAATTTATGAATCTAACCACAATATATATCATTAATAAACCTAATCTAACATGAATCAAAATATAATATATATCAAACCACATTTAACATAAATAATCATACTAATCAAATATAAATCAAACGAAATAACCTAATCATACATATATCAAACAAAATATAACAAAATCATACATATATTTAACAAAACCTAACCTAATCATACATATAACAATCAAAATGTAATGTAAACTAACATAAATAAAACATAAAACTAACCAATAACAAACCTAAATCTAACCATATAACCAAACGAAAAATCTAACATAACCAAATAAAACAACATAGCTAAATATATACCTAATCTAACATTAATCTAACAAAAAAAATCAACCTAAATATATAACATATCACATAATATAAGATTAATTAACCATAAATATATAAAATATAACCAACACTTAGAATTTACCTTGAAATAGGCGGAGGCGCGGAGACGGCGTCTTGACGGATGTAGATCTTCAAACGGCGACGACGCGGGCGGAAGGAAGCTGGGAGAGAGAGAAAGGGAAAGAAAGCGTGCGAAAAGAAGAAAAGAAAAGTTGGGTTTTTTTTTTATTTATATAGGTCATTACAGAAAATTTCATATACCTTTCGGAATTACCAATTTGGGAAACCCTAAAACCGAAGATTTTCTAATAAATCTTCGGTTTTGACACTTCCCAACACTTGGAAAAATTTCAGATTTTTTTGGAAGGGTCAAAAACGAAGGTTTATTATAAAACCTTCGATTTTAACTTTCCCCCAAATTTAGTGATGCGAAGGTTTATCGGAAAACCTTTGCAATTACCAATTTGAGGAAAGTAAAACCCAAAGGTTTTCTAATAAACCTTCGGTTTTGACCCTTCCCAACACTTAGAATTATTTTTAATTTTTTTGGGAAGAGTCAAAACCGAAGGTTTATTAGAAAACCTTCGGGTTTTATTTTCCCCAAATTGGTAATTGCGAAGGTTTATTGGAAAACTTTCGCAATTACCTCATTCCCAACACTTAGAATTATTTTTTGTTTTTTGGAAGGTCAAAACCGAAGGTTAATTAGACAACTTTCGGTAAATCCTTATATCACCTAAAGTTTTACACACCTCTCAGAATTTATTTTTATTAACGAAAGATTTCTTCCTCTCGGTACCATAACCGAAAGGTTTAGAAAACTCTCGATAAATTTTGTCGGTAAAGACTCTTTTTTCACTAGTGAACGTATTCGAACCGAAATGGATAACCCATGAAGGACCATCATTTGTGGGAGGTGTGGCCAAGAATGTCATACAAGACGTAGCTAACGCTGTCCTAAGCAAAATCGTCAACAATTTAGATAAATGATGATTGTATTCTTTTTTATGAATATTTAATTATTATATTGTTATGATTAAAATATTTTAAATTTATTATTATTTATCAATTATTTATTAAAATGCTAAAGGGAATATTTATTACACTATATCAATAATAATTTAAATGTAAATATATATATATATATATATATATGGATTAAATTTATAAAAAATAATCAAATTTAAATTATATATCAAAATATAAATAATCAAATTTATAAAAATAATAATTTAAAATATATATCAAAATATAAATAATTTAATTTATATAAATAATAATTTAAAATATATATCAAAATATAAATAATTTAGTTTATATATAATGAATTTTAAATGTAAAAAAAAACTGAGTTGAGTTTGAATAGTAAAGTAGGTTAGTTTGGGGATGAATGAACAAACTAAGTTAGTTTGGGAAAGTGAACGTCAAACAATGTTACTTTGGGAAACTATCCATCTAGTGTGGCCAAGCTTTGGAGAATCCCTAATTAGCTCGGTGTTGATTGCCCGAACGCGACCGAAACGCAGAGCGCACAATCCTAGCTGATTTTTCAGAAAACTCAACCCCTTCATTTTCTTAACCGTTTTCAATCATCCAAAAGGAGAAATGATCACATAAAAGAACTGTGGTCATTTACCTTAATCCTTTGGACGAAACTAGGGACCTATTATAGTCGATTTAATCAATAAACTTTCAATAGATTTTTGAGAAATCGGAAATTACAACAAATCGATGAATGACTCATGCAACGACACTTTTAACATCTTCTCGATGTCATTTCAAAGAAGAGTATAACTCTATAGGAGCACCTACATGATATTCGTTTTGTTTTGGACTAGAGGTTTTGGTCGATCACGAGTTGATTGAAGTTTGTTCATGGGCCCATTTGCAATGTGTGTAAGCTTTTACACCTCCTCCATTTATCATGTAGTGTCACGATTTTTCAAAATCCGATAAGGAAGAAAAAATGTATTATTATGTTTCTGCTCTCTATTGTTTAATCTTATAATTTAGTTTAGTTCTAAATATATTATGTGATGAATTTAGATCAATATATAAACGAAGTCACGTTAACTTCCAATGGCTAGTTAGTCCATTTAGTTAGATTATTATTTTAGATCCTTTTGGAAACGATCTACGCCCTCAAAATCATGCTCATTTGTGTCGTGGTCCAGCATTTCGTGCTACCTATATAGGTTTTTGTAACACCTGAAAAACAAACAAAAATAACATTAATCCTATATATCTTTTCAATCTACTCTATTTATTTATATCATTTTAGTTTTTTAAAATAATTCAGAATTTAATAAATTAGGATTTTGATTGATACGATATCGTTTCTAAACAAATTATTTATTTTTATCCCATGCAATTTGCCCAAATAAGAAATTTCTAAAAAATAAATTTGTTAAACTTGAAATTATTTTAACATTATAAATTGTGTGTAAAAGATAAATAGTATCGTTAGACTAAAAGAGTTATTAAAATTTTGTTGGATGTTAGGGCACTACCAAGGAAGTGGCTGGTGAGACGGATTACATCAGATAAAAAGAAGTTGCATCATAAAGTCTTGTTAATTAATTTGTTTTATTAGTTAAAATACAATTAAGTAGATATTGAAGGATCAAATACTAACCCAAATTTGTCTGGTATGTTATTTCACTTTAATTTATTTTGAACCTAACAAATTAGTAATATTAAAATAATTATAAATTATATTATAAATATTTAATTAATTAAATAACCTATCAAGTTATAAAAATCATAATATATGAAGTTTGTATTTTTGATATAATCTTAATTTTAAAAATTAATAATTTATAATAAATTAGTTTCTTTTATCATGATATATTATAGATATTATAGTTGTTATTGATCAATTATTTTTTATTATTAGTATGAGCATAAGCATTGATGGAATAAATCTAATTTTTATATTTTTGTCTTAAAATATTTTAATAATTTAGAAGTATTGAACAACTCCAATAATATAAATATAAAAAATTAGATATTCCAGTTCAATTTTCACTTAAAATGTTTGTAAGTTAAAATAAAAATTATTATTTTCGAAGTATCTTAATTTATTAAACTAAAAGATAAACAATAAATAAATAAAAAGTATAGACTGTACATACATTTATTTATCTTTATATAATTTAAGAAAAAGTTGTAAGATAGTATATCATTGGGAGAGTGAATATTATGTTGCAATCTAATTGACTTAAAAAAAATAAAAATAAAATCTTCTCTTGTCTCCTCCCTCGCATTTTTCTTTTATAGTCAATAACGTGATCTCATTCTCTCCTCCTATTCTTTTTTTTTTAAAGAGGAATATAGGCAAATAAAATAATATGCCATAATTTAATTAGCTAAAAAAAAAAAAAAAAAAAAATTCTCTGATGTCTCATTACATACTCTTTTTAATTTTTTCCTCTCCTATTCTTCCCCATTTCCACAATCGTTCCTCCTTTCCAAACATCATGTGTCATTTAAGAGTATTCAATTTTATATTATTTGTCCCCAAATTCAAATATTTTTGCAATTTGTTTTCAATGGATTTCTGCCAGGTATGAGTTCCAAAACTGCTTAGACCTAATACATTAACTAAATTAATAACTATTTAAAATATATATTTTCACATTATTATATATATATTTGTATAATTTAGTTTTTTTAAATAATTAATTAATTTATTTAAGTTTATAAAATACAATATGTATAATATGTTATTTTTAAATATTTTATTAAATTTATTTATATTCTAAAAATATTTATTTGAAAGATAATATGAGATTTAAAAAATTGATAGAAATTAATATATGCGTAATAATGTTTAATTTCAAAGTGTTCAGATTGTCGGACTGAGAGTTGTGGTTAATTTGAATATATATGTGAGAGTAAATGGATAATTGAGTTATGTCGTGGGTTGACCCGCCCATAAACTTAAAACGATTAAAAGTAAAATTAAAAATACTATATGTATGTTTTTATTTGCAACTTAACAAAAACAAGTATAATCATCTAACCAACTAGGCTAATAAGACTTTATATTTTAATTTCAATACAAAATTTGATGAACGTGCGACATTTTTAATAATATAAGTTCAACTTTTTAATTAATCTATATATACATAATAATGCTTAATTTCAAAGTGTCTGAATTGTCGGATCAGGAATTGTAATTAATTTAGATATATATGTTAGAGTAAATGGATATTTGGGTCAAGTAATAGGTTTACCCACCCATAAATTTGAAATTATTAAATTAAAAAAAAATTAAATTAAATATGATGTATATAAGTTTCAAATTTGTAACATAACAAAAATAAGTACAACTCTTTAATTAACTAAACTAACTAGCATAATGTCTCTGCATTACAAGGATAAATAAAATTCACATTTACAAATTTGAAATAGACAATACTCATATCTTTGTCGTCGTCGTCATCATTATTGTTTTCATCATCTTTATTATTTTTTTCGTTGATATATCTATGGTCTGAACATGAGGGGTTTCAATGGTTGGGACAATCTAGTTGTCATCGTACCCCTCTCATTTAACATTGTTTTTGTTATTTATAAAAAAAATAGAAACATGATAAAAAGTTTGATAAGGAGACATTCATTTAACTTTTTTCTCATTAGTTAACTAATTTTATCATCATTTCTTAGTCAACTAAAAGTATCATTTTTTACATAATAGACATCTCATATTACTAATCTCATAACATCATGTATGCACAAACTATCTCAACAGTACCAACATCTTTTAATTTCACTTTTGACAAACTAACAATCTCATTATATCATTAACATTTTTACCTTAACTTTTTCGGTAGACCGACAATCTCATTTATATATTTAACCACAAATAATTGTTTTTTTCCAATTAGTCTCTCATATTACTAATCTATCATCTTATTCTTGGCAAACCAACAATAAATCTATTATCATTGACAAACCAATGTTACTGGCCTCATCCCTCGGTAAACCAACCACAAATCTTAATCACATTTTATACCTTCTATCTCTCGACAAAATAACCACCAAACTCAATCACACTTTCACACGCCTCTTATTCTTGAAGAAAAAACATCTAAATCACACAATTTTACAAGTGCAAACCAATGTTATTGGTCTCTTATCCCTCTTAGAAAACTAACCACAAAATCTCAATCTACCTCTTATCTATCAGCAAATCACACCCCAATTTCAATATTTCTGGTCTCTTATCTATTGGAAATCCAACCACCAATCTCAATAGACATCTAATCTTGTGACCTCACGATCTTTGTTAACGACCTCTTATCCCTTGAAAATTAAACCATAAATCTCAATCACACTTTCATTGTTTCACAATTCTCTTATCCTTTTAGAAAACAAATATTATTGGCATCTCTTATCACTCATTAAACCAATCACCGATCTCAATCGACCTCTCTAATCGCGTGACCTCACGATCCTTTATTTTTGGCCACTTATCCTCGGTAAACTAACTATTAATTCCAATCATCCCAATCTCAATGTTACTGATCTCATATCCATCGGCAATCCAACCACCAATCTCAATCGACCTCTAATTTCTTGACCTCGCGATCCTTTGTTACCGGCCTCTTATCCCTCAACAAACCAACCACAAGTATCAATCACACTTTCACAAGTCTCTTATCCTTAGCAAACAAATATTATCGACCTCTTATTCATCGGCAAACCAACCATCAATTTCAATCGACCATTAATCTCGCGACCTCACAATCATTTATTACTGACCTCTTATCCCTCAACAAGCCAACCACAAATCTCAATCACACTTTCACAATTCTTTTATCCTTAACAAACAAATATTATCTACCTTTTATCCATCGAAAAACTAACCATTAATCCCAATCGACCTCACAATCCAATGTTATCAGCCTCTTCGCGTCAAATCAACCACGTCAAATTTATTACTGGCCTCTTATCCACACATATAATTTACTTAAATTTGCATTTACAATGATGCAGACTCTTGTCTCGAGTGTGAAAGATGATCACTTTAAACATAAAACACTTACGATTGATGTGTTTTATTTATAATTTTGTGTATGCATGTTGTTGTATATATTTTATAACTAATAGAATTTCGAAATTTTTATTTTTGATTTTTTTTTATAAAATTCACAAATAAAATTATACACTTTTATTAATAATTTAAAACTATAATTTTAATATAAAAACTATTATTTATCATTTTGTGTTAAATATAAAATGTAGATAAATAATAAAAAAATCAATTTACTTTTAGCTATTTTTTAAGTATAATAAATATTAGTTATCCGTTAAATATGAATTGTAGACAAATAATCAAAAATAATAATTTATTTTTATTTAAATATTATAAATTTAAGTTTTAAATAGATTGTTATATATATATATATATAATTTAAAAATATAGTTTATATATATTTAATATAATAATATAAAAAATTAATAAAAATAGAATTATATATATATATATATATATATAATTTCTTTATTAATTATTTAATGGTTAATGTTTTATTTATTAGTTCAAGATAGAATGGTGTAGAATTATTAATATATATATATATATATATATATATATATATATATATATATATATATATTTTATTAATGAATATTTATTATTTTAATATAAATAAATTAAATTTTTTATTCTTAAAATTTATTAAATTTTGTATGTTGATTATGTATTTAATTTATTAATTAGAAAGAGAAATGAAAGAAGGAATATAAAAAGTCTTATTCATTTTTTTTATTCAAATCTATCAACGGTTTGACCCATACGGGCCATACCAATATTCTCTCGCTAAGATTCAAATTAATCACGTTTTACAATCCCGACAATCTAATTTTAAGCATTATTATATATATAAATATTTTTAATTCAACAAAAACATTTAATGAACGTATTACATTACTATTCAACATTTTAACTAACTAAGTTAATAATAATTTATGTTTAAATTTAATATAAAGTTTGATAAATGGAACTAATTAAGCTAATAATGATTTATATTTAAATTCAATTTAAAGTTTCATAAATGAACGTCATTGTATCATATAATTTAAAATTTTGTATTAATTTTTTATAAATTTTGTAAGACCTATTTATTAATTCGTGATATATTTAAATAAAAATAAATTATTACTTTTTTTGATTATTTTTCTCTCTTTTATGAGTTTAAATACAATATATTTATTTATATATACAAAATTATAAATTAAATTTAACAATCACAAGTGGTACAGTGATTAATGTGTTTAAATTTCAAAGTTGAGACAAATGTTAGAGTTACAACTGATACGAATTTTAGAGGGTGTATTATAAAATTTAAAATAATGATGGTATATGTAAGTGTTATGATGGATTAAGGGAATTGTCGGATTTTAGAAAGATATTATCAAGATTAAAATGTATTTGTGGGTGCGATGATGGATTAAGGAAATCGTCGGAAGTGAGGGTGTATAGTGATTGACAATGACGAATCAGGTGGAGCAAAATGCTCAATGTTAAGGTAGAAGTTTGCTCAATGTGCGGGTAAAAGGTGGTTGATAATATGACGACATGTAGATGGATTTGTTTGATTATCTGTCTCATTTTTATGAGTTTATACACAATATATATATAAGGGATGCAGTGGTTAAAGTGTTCAAATTTTAAATTTGAGACTTGGGTTGATCTACCCATAAATATGAAAATATTAAATTAAAAAAATTAAATATGGTATATATAAATTTTAAATTTGTAACATAACAAAACAGTACAACCTTTTAACCAACTAAGCTAATCAAAATTGTGGGATCAGATATTAAAGACGGACTATGAAATTCGCTCCTTAGTCGAATACTGGAGGGGTAACGCATTCTCGAACATATCAGCAACATCTAATTCAACGAAATAACATACGTACATTAATGAAAAACCAAGGAAAATGGGAAGATGATATCAAGAAAAGTGTGGAACACCATTCGGGAGAGAGAACTAACTATAGATTGGGCTAAACTGGTCTGATCATCAAAGGTTATCTCGAGACACCTATTCATCATTTGGCTTACATTTCGGAAAGACTAAACACGAGAGATCGCATCATAAAGTATATGGAGATCCCAGAATCGAGGTGTCTATTGTGTGAAGAGAATGAAGAAACAACTGATCATCCTTTTGGGAACTGTTCATTTACCTTAGAGCTTTGGGAAAAATATGCGGAAAATATGTAAATGACCAGACTCCCGAGAGATTGAAAAGAGATTAAGGAAGTGATTGTGAAGAAAGCGAAAGACACAAAATTTAAATCAAAGATTTTTAAATACGGATTCGGCTCACAGTTTACAACATCTGGAGGGAGAGAAACGCGAGGGCCTTCTCGAGGAACCGGAGAAACTTAGAACAGACTTGGAATAATATTGTAACTGATTATAGCGCGAATATCTAGACGTGGAGAAGAGTCCTGAAGGATAAACAAATTTGGATCCTCTGCGAGAACTGAAAAGTATCATATCAGAATGTCATTAAAAACGTTGATTTTTTAGAGAGATAAACGTTTTTTGAATTTGATTGTAATTCCGTTGTTTGTTGATTGTTTTTAATAAAAAAAATTCTAGGCATGTCTAAAAAAATTCAATAACGTTTTGGTATTTTTCCTTTTTTTGGATTTTTTAATGAAATGACATTAAGTCATTTTCCAAAAAAAAATATAAGGTCATGACTTTAGATTGCCACGGTAGTTCTCCTTTAGTTAAAAAAAAATGCAATACGAGTTGTTATCAATTATATATTCATTAAGATATCAATAAATTTTAAAATAAGATAATTGTAATTATTTTTTTTAAAAATATTGTATTATAATTCTTAAAATATTTTAAATTAATTAGTATGAAGTAATATTTGTAAAAAATATTAATTGATGATTATATTTATTATATTATTATATAAAAATAATAATTTAATTATATAGAAATATAAATAATTAAATTTATAAAGTATCTGGTAAATTTAATATAATTTTTATATGTTTTCTACATATTTATTATTTAATAATTAATTTTCTTTATTAATTTCTTTTTTATTTATTATTCATTAACCATGATTATATTTATATATATATATATATATATATTTTGAATTCAACTATCCCAAAGTGATTAAATAATTAAATGGTTAATATTTTAAATGTAAGACCAATGTTCGAGTCAAGTTGAAATAATGTTATGACGTCCAGTAATTATAAATTGACCAAATTTAAAATAATGTTAACTTTTTTAATCTTACTATATAATAATATAAATATATAATTATAGTTAATTAATTTAATACTCTTTAAAAATATTAAACAAGAAGTATACAGATATAAAAGAAAAAACTTTAATATTAAATTCTATCTGACCTCTTAAAAAAATATTTCTAAAAAAATAAGTAAAAAGAATACCAGTTTTATTTTATAGCCAGTCTCTTCAATACTTTCTATGTGCACAACATTCAAAAATATAGATATTGTTACACACGTATCAGCCTCAAGCATGCACCCGAAACTTTCTATGATTCAAATTTTACCTAAACTAGAAGGGAAGCCTGATATGCTTAGAACGTCTTAGAAGTCAAAACAATCGAGCTAACATACCGAAGCTTGAAGCTGGACTAACATGATAGTATTTCGGTGTGAAAGAGTCTCAATATGAAAAGGTGGGCCGATTCATTATTCCTGCTCGCCTTCAAGATGAACCAACCACCATTACCACTCGTGGTTCACGTCGTCTTTCGAAGAACTATCACTCTGGCGAATTCCGGGAAATTTGACGAAATGACCTTGCAAACCGGGTTATTTGACCTGGTGGAATTTTATAATTTTTTTTGCGCTCGTGGTGTTCTATTTTTTTTATACGATTTTGCCCTTGTCGCGAAACGCTAAGTCACTTAGCGTTTCGCGAAGTGGATTAGAGGTTTGTATAAATACCCAAATAATTTCATTTCCCTAAATTTTTTTCTCTCTCTTCTCCAATTCTCTCCTTCACTCACGGTGGCCGGCGACGACGGCGGCCGGCGGCGACGACGTCTCCGTTTCCTCCAATATCCATACAAATCAAACCCGATCAGAGCTCTTCTAACCTAACTAATTCATTTATGTTTATCTATTGCCGATTTCTAACCCTAGATCTATTTTGCATGCAGGTTTCTTATACTAGGGTTTATGTGAGTTCTCCGATTCTAACTATTTGAACGGCGTCGAGGTAGATCTTCATTCTAACAGTTATGTTCTTGTTTACATTTTCTTCATTTCAAAAACCTTTTCATATTTCCTTTATGTCCATCATTTTCTCCGTTTTGTTGATTCTTATTTCTTATATGGTTCATATTGGTTCATGTTTGAGCATTTCGTTAGGTTATTATTTGTTATTTGTTCATATTTGCAGAAAATCTCTGTCTGATAAGAGCGTATGTGTTTCCGTTTCAGATCTGCTTACCGTTTCGCTACGGACTTACCGTTTCGCTACGGACTTACCGTTTCGCTAAGTATACCTCGCGATTCGCTAAGTATCAAGATTTTTTGTTATTTATAGTTAATCATGAACTTCATTTGACAAGGTATTTACATCACTTCATGGTTATGAAGAGAACATGTGTTAACAAAACAAACCTTCTAATTTTACATTGGAAACATTTAGATTCTTCAGAAAATGCCTTTGAAGAATCTATCATTGACCTCCAGATAAGCAAAGATTGGCTGACTTTGATTTCGTTAGTCGTTAAGCTAAAGAAATAAATTTCAAACAATTTTCTCTTATCTGGAGTTCAACGATCGCTTCTTCAAAGACTTTTTCTGAAGAATCTAAATGTTTCCATGTAAAATTATAGGGTTTGTTTTGCTAACACATGTTCTTTTCAAAACCATGACTTTGTTGTTGATACCTTGTCAAACGAGATAGATTACCTATGAAACCAATAAAAATTTTTGTACTTGACGATTCGCTAAGTACTACGAGCTCCAGCTAGGAGAATGGTTTGAATTCGATTTCGTTATTAAAATATAGTAGCGAAAACGTATTCAAACCATCTTCTCTTAGCTGGAGCTCGTTGACCTCTCGTTTCGCTAAGTCCCTCCCGATTCGCTAAGTCCCTCCCGATTCGCTAAGTCCCTCCCGATTCGCTAAGTCCCTCCCGATTCGCTAAGTCCCTCCCGATTCGCTAAGTGCCTCCCGATTCGCTAAGTCCCTCCCGTTTCGCTAAGTCCCTCCCGATTCGCTAAGTGCCTCCCGACTCGCTACGGAAGTTGAAGAGACGCGCGTACTCACACGCGCTAGACCTTATATATTCAAAAAATTCAGAACATTTCATTTCAACCGCCCGACTCTCTCTCTCTAACCCATTTTCTCTTCACTGAATCTTGTCAAGCCCGATCATTTCTGCTTTCTTCTCGTTCGTCATTGAGGTTAGTTCATTATCATTTTCTGCTTTTTTGTTCATTGGTGGTTTTTGCATGTTAGTGTAATGTTAAGTGTTTCTGTTCAGTATATATTTTTTGCCAATAGGGTTTCTGTTCAGTATATTTTTGTTGCCATTAGGGTTTCATCAGGGTTTCGCTAGGTACCTTCCGATTCGGTAAGTACCTTCCGATTCGGTAAGTACCTAGCGATTCGCTAAATACCTAGTTGTGGCCGATCATTTTCTGGTTTTTTGCTTATGGATTTTGGTCTTTGCATGTTAAGTTTAAGTGTTTTTTTGTTTCTGATTAGTTTCGTATTGTTTCCGATTCGGTAATGCTGTCTTATGTTTAGTTAACGGTTTCGCTCGGTACCTCTCGATTCGCTAAGTGCCTCCCGATTCGCTAAGTGCCTAGCGATTCGCTAAGTGCCTCCCGATTCGCTAAGTTCTTACGTTTGTATGTGTTTGTTCTAACATTTTTGATGATGTTGTTTCCTTATGTAGATGGCAGAAACAACTGTTACTGAGTTTCCCGGTCGGATTTCGTGGAAAAGTGCCCTCACCCTGAAGAAGATTGTGAATAAGTTCGAGGAAATGGATCTTCTGGAGAGTGTGTACAATACCCAGTTCAGATCATTATTCACAGCCCCCCTCTTGCAGTTCTCAGGAAGTATTGTACATCAAATGTTGATGAGGAGGTTAAGCTCAAACTCCAAGGAGATAACTTTCATGGTGAATGGGCAAAAGCTTGTATTTGGTATGAAGGAGTATGCGTTAGTTACCGGCCTATGTTTCGGCGTTTATCCTGAGTTGGACCAAGAAAAATTGCGCTGTTGTCCACCTCTCTCGGTTAAATACTTTAAAGGGAGCATGAGTGTGAAAATGTGCGACTTCGAGAAGGCTTTTTTCAAATGCAAAGACAAGGAAGATGCATTCAAGATGGGGCTGGTATGCCTGATTTGCCAATACCTATTCACATTTGACCCAAAAAGAGTTATATTTCCAAAAATACTCAACATGGTGGAAGACAAGGACACTTTCCTCCAATATCCATGGGGGAAGGTCACCTTTAGAGCCACCCTCAAGAGTTTAAACAAGAACATGAAACATCTCTGTACCTCATTTTTTGACAAGAAGGAGAAGGCTGAACAACCTTATGCTCCTTTTGCATATAACATCTATGGGTTCGCATTGGCACTTCAAGTGTGGACGTATGAGGTCATCGAAAACTTTATCCCTAAATTCGCTAAAAGGAATCAGATTAATGACCCTCTACGCCCAAGGTTGTTACTCTATCATTCCAACAGGAAAAACACATCGATGGAGGTAAAGACTGCCCTAGAGACCACGGATGTGACTGAGATGGAAGAGTCCTCCATGGAGAAGAGGTTATACAGTGGTGATGTATTTGAGTAAATCGACGAGACAGCTGATGATTTTTTTGAGGGATTTACTGATGGGAAGATAATAAAAGATGATTTTGATGAAGATGATGAAAGTGAAGATGAAGAAGTTACTCCGATTCCCCCCAAACCTGCCACGAGGAAGAGAAAGGCTGATGTTACTCTTAAATAAGCAGCCAACTTGAAGAAGAAGCTTGCTTATGAATCGATTCCGGCCCGCATTCTTACTCCCCCATCCGCGACCTCAAGTCCTCGGGCTGACACACCTTCTCCTCGGGCTCCAACACCTACTGTTGGATGTGATTTTAATGAGATGGAGGAGCTGAAAATAGAGATGAAAGAGGAGATGAAAAAGATGAAAACAGAGCTCATCAAAGAGCTAAAAATCACAATCCAAGAAACTCAACAAGAAAACATTGAGTCGTTCAAGAAGATGGTTTTTAATATGTCCAAACAGTTGTTAGAAAAATCCAACAAAAGGATGTCCATATTATTAACCAGATTAGATGATATGGAGGAGAATATAAAGAAGAAGAAGAGTAAGAAGAAGGATTCTAAGAAGGCTGTGAAGGTCGAAGAGGAAAAGAATACTGAGGTATGGAGATATTGAATTTTGTACTTTACATTTCATTTCGTTAAGTACATATCTGATCTGACCAGTACCTATTTTGCAGGTTAAGGATTGTAAGAAGGATGTCGAAGTTGAGAAGAGCAAGGTTGAACAAGAGGAGGAGAAGAAAGAGGTATTCTGCGAACTTTTCGTTTCGCAAAGTAGTTTCCGTTTCGCTAAGTTAGTATTTTTCGTTTCGCAAAGTAGTTTCCGTTTCGCTAAGTTAGTATTTTTCGTTTCGCAAAGTAGTTTCCGTTTCGCTAAGTTAGTATTTTTCGTTTCGCAAAGTACTTTTCGTTTCGCTAAGTTAGTATTTTTCGTTTCGCAAAGTACTTTTCGTTTCGCAAAGTACTTGTTGTCGATTCGCTAAGTGTGAATTTTGTCTATTTTGTAGGAGATGATAGCGATGCAGGAGACTGTGGGGGATGATGAGAAGGTGAATGATGGGACTGATGGGAAAGACGATGTAATGGAGGACAATGAGAAGGTGGAGGACGCACAGAAGGTGGAGACCGATGAGAAGGTGGATGATGATGAAAAGATGGGTGAGGATAAGGTGGAGAACGATGAGAAGGTCGATGATGATGAGAAGGTGGAGGATGAAAGAAAAGACAACGATGAGAAGGTCGATGATGATGAGAAGGTGGAGGATGAACGAAAAGACAACGATGCGAAGGTGGAGGACGTAAAGATGGAGGTTGAGGCTAAATTGGAGGACGGTGAGAAGCTGGATGGTGTGGCTAAGGTGGATGATGTGGAGGTTGATCTGAAACTGAAGGTGAAGGATTTAAAGGTGAAGGATGAGAAGACTGTGGGGGATGTGAAGGCACAGACAAATGATGACAATGATGACAATGACGATTTCCAATTATACAATACTCCTCCTAAAGGAAATTATGGGAGGAGAGTGAGGAAGCCGAAAAAAGATGACTCGTACACCAACTCTTCCTCGTCAAAAATCCCCAAGACAAAGGATCCTATGAAAGTGAATCACCTTCAAAAATTTGAAGATGAGCTGCTGGATAAAGTAAAGGCGTGGTTGGATGATCCAAAAACCGATAATTCGACAACGGATTTACATACGGTTCAAGCAAAGAAGGAAGTGTTGGTTAGAGTTGTAACAAGGTTTACATGGATTGAAGACACTGTAAGTCGTGCAAATCAATTCATTAATCTTCGTTTCGCTAAGTACTTGTCGTTTCGCCAAGTACTTGTCGTTTCGCCAAGTACTTGTCGATTCGCTAAGTACCTCTCGTTTCGCCAAGTACTCTTCGTTTCGTTAAGTACTTAGTCAATGTTGTTTGATATGTACTGAATGTATGTTGTATGCTCCCATTGTGCAGGAAATCGATGCATTCTGCCATCTTCTGCGGAAAAGGATTTCCTGCTATCCCAAGACATATAAAAATACACATGCGGCAATTGGGGATTGCGTATTGTCGGATAGAATCAGGCGACTGCACAGGGATTTTATTAAGGATCCTGCCAAATATCCAGTCGACGAATTCAAAGACTATTATATGGGCGCACCACATAGATATATGCCAGAATGGTCAACAATTGACGATGTCTACATGCCAGTGAACATTAACCAGAAACACTGGATTTTGTGTGTAGCACGTCTTCAAAAGTACCGCATTGACGTGTACGACTGTGATGCCTATCTTTATAAGAATCTGGATCCTTATTTGAAACCCTTCTGCGACATGATTCCAATTATATTCGCCAAAACAATCACTCCCGGTGAGAGGGTAAGGTATCCTAATTTCAACTTCGAAGGCCCCATCCAACCAATGACTTACAAACGGTTTCCACACCCCAAAGTGAAAACCGCTGCTGCTAAGGTTGGAGAAGTCCCACGGGCAACAGAGAGCGGGGACTGTGGGGTCTTCACGCTAATGTACATGGAACACTTGACCGCTAATCAACCCGTGCACAATGTGACCTCAGAAAACATGGGGTTTTTTAGGCAGAAGATGGCGGTCCGGTTATTCCATCAGATTATGGAACCTTAAACATTATTTTGTGTAAATTGGATAACTTATTTTGATGTATTGTAAACCTTGATGAATATTTTGGAAGTTGGATGATGTATTGTAAATTATTTTGTGTAAATTGATGTATTGTAAATTGACCCTTCAACCTACAAAAAAGATAAGTTAGTAGCCTTCGTTTCGCCAAGTACTCTTCGTTTCGCCCAGTACTCTTCGTTTCGCCAAGTACTTTTCGTTTCGCTAACTTAGCACTTTTCGATTCGCTAAGTCCCTCCCGTTTCGCTAAGTGCCTCCCGTTTCGCTAAGTGCCTCCCGTTTCGCTAAGTTAATACTCATCGTTTCCCTACTCATATACTACTACTAGAACATACAACATAAACATTAAACCTGAATTAACAACATACCAGTACCATAGTTCAATTAACAACATATATTACAACATAGTATCTATCAAGCTAAAGGTTCATATTGTTGAGATGATGAGTCATGCTGCTTAGATGATGAGTCATGCTGCTTAGATGATGAAGCTCGTGCAGTAGATGGTGCAGGCATAACTGCTTTGCATGTTGCCCTATTATGTCCAAGCCCAGCACATGAGCTGCATCGTCTCGGGATCTTACGGACCTCACCCTGGGATGACCTACGCTTTGTTTGTGGCCTGCCTTTCTTAACCTTCACATTTGGTTTAAGACACGAACGTTGCTTGATATGTTCGGGAACATCCCAATTTTCTTCATCACCGGGAGGATAACATGTCTCGGCATATGAATTTATCCAACACTCAGTTGTGTAATACCTGTGTGTATGGAAAATATAACGAATTATTAATTGGTTAAACAGAATGAACACGTGAGCTAGATATTAATACCTTGAACAGAAGTCATAAGAAACCAAATTCCGACTACGGGCAGCAGCCATTGCATGCGTACAAGGAAGTCCCGAAACTTCGAATACTCTACAAGTGCAGTTCATGTCTTTCAAATTGACTTTGAAATGGGACTGATTGTCATGCACATAAAACTCGAATCGGTTAAGCGATTGGACTGTATAGAATCTGGACTTCTCGAATCCCTCACGTAACACCTTCTCATAATTTGGAGATAAAACTTCTTCGTGATTAGACGTTCTTTCTCTTCTATCGTTAAACCATTGTTGTATTGTGAATCTTAAATACTCAGCCATTTCTGAAATGGGATACTTTCTGGCTTCCCTGCTCTGACTATTGAAACTCTCAACATAATTGCTTGTCAGTTGATTGTATCGCTTACCGGGAAAAAATGCTCTACTCCATCTTGGGAACCCAATTTCTTCCAAATAGGCAGCAATCCGGTGATCTTTAACCTTGATTTTCTCAAACCAACGATTAAATTCGTGGACAGTGTATGCCCTTGAAGCCGAATCAAACTCCGCATGACACTTATCACTTTTGAATTTGGCCACAATATTCATCTTTATGTGATATGTGCACGCACCGTGGTCTGCTTCTGGGAAAACAGCACACAAGGCATTAGCGATGCTTGGGTGTCTGTCGGATACGAAGACGAGATCATCAACTAATCCAATTGCGTCTCTCAGTTTTTGCATGAAATAAGTCCAGGAGTTATTATTCTCTGAATCAACAACGCCGAATGCGACAGGATATAGTTGCTCATTCGCATCCAATGCAATAGCCACCAATAATTGACCACCCACCTTGTGCTTAAGAAAACTAGCATCAACACATAATACAGGACGGCAAAAGGATTTGAAACCCCTAATTGAGAGGCCTAGGGACATGAACATATACTTGAAGTGACCGAGCTCGTCTGTCTGTATGTCGGTTATGGTACCAGGATTACACTTCTCCAACATGTAAAGGTATGATGGCAGTATTCCATAAGAATCCTCTACCGTTCCTCGCACCGCTATTAAAGCATTTTCCCTTGCCCTCCATGCCTTATTATAAGTCAAAAATATCCCATAAGTTGTCTGCATGTCTTCAATTATTTTCTTAGGCAAGTGGTTATGATGATGGTCCATGTACTTGCTCTTCACGCACTGCCCAATAACCCATGCTGGTGTTTGCATTTTTTTCTTGGGCCTCGACAAAGTTGAGCATGAGTGTTGATGCTCAAATGTCCGGATCTCAAACATCTCAGAAAACTTACCTTTCACAGCCCGCAAACTCCACTTGCATGTCTCATCCAAACATTTGAGTTCCCAAAGATTTTTTCTTGACTTCTCCACTTTGAATTCAAAATGATTGGCCATCGCATATTTATATAGAGCAAGTTGAAGTTCGTTTTTATTTTCAAAGAACGAACCAACTTCCAATACGGTTTCACTAGTTAATGCCATCGCAAATGTGGGGTATGGCGGTGATGTGTCTGTCGGGTCTGTCGATGGTGTACCCATTGAAGATCGTCTTGCACTAGATGGTGTACCCATTGATGATCTTCTTGCACTTGTTGGTGTACCATTTGATGCCTTTCTTGCACTAGTTGGTGTACCCAATGATGATCTTCTTGCACTTGGTTGTATAGGTATTGATGCTTTTTCACCATTATTAACATGCAAGTCCTGAGTAAGTGGGATGTGAGGCAAAGAGGTTTCTCCGGCTTCATTTTGACTTTCAACAAAGAATTCCAAGGGTACAACAGGTGGAACAAATTTCTGAGTAAGTTGTGGTGGTAGTATACTTTCTTGAGTTGGGTATGTAAGTAGTGGTATCTTTTCTTTAGTAAACGCTGACTTCTCCACTACAGATACACACAATGGTGACACTGTTCGACCCAAAATCAAGCGTGATAGATATGTGTTCAAATCCCCATCATTATCAATAAAAACAGGTTTTGGATTTCTGATATTCGGAATATCATACTTCACTTGGAGCACTAAATCGTATGCTGATATCTGGAGATTAAGTCTATCGTAGAGTATATCAAGTAATTCAGCATAACGAGTATTTTGGGGTAGATCAAATGTTTTGATTGAAGATGCATCAAAATACAGTATTCCATCAGCATCAAGTTTCCACTCTCCATTATAGAAAACGAAAACTTCAGCTGCAATATAAAAACATGATTTGATTTAGAGACGGATAATTAATACTTCGCGAATCGCTATGAACTTAGCGAAACGGGAAGGCCTTCGCGAATCGTAAGGCACTTAGCGAAACGAGAAGTCCTTCGCGAATCGCTGGGCACTTAGCGAAACGGGAATTAAACCCTAATCAATCTCAGAAAACGAAGATCAATAAAACATGCTTCAAATAGACGTACCTATTGGAACAGTGCTCGTGCACGTCGTCGAGCTCATAGTGGATTTCGAACGAACTTCGCCGCCGAGATCTCCGACGAGATCGCCGCCGCCGCCGCCGGAGTTTAAAGAGAAGGAGGAGAAGAGCGGGAAGAGAGAGAAGGAGAAGAAAAGAAATGAAAAAAAAGTACGGAGGTTATATTAAATAGTAAGGGAAATTTGGACATTTCACATGTCGTCACTTCGCGAAACGCTAAGTGACTTAGCGTTTCGCGACAAGGGCAAAATTGTCCAAAAAAAATAAAATCACCACGAGCGCAATAAAATTATCAATTTACCATCATATCAAATAACCTCATCTTTGAGGTTATTTGATCAAATTTCCCGCGAATTCCCCTAAGTCGCAATGGGGTTGGAACTATACTGATTGGCAATAATGCGAAAACAAAAGATTGTCAGTAATACAAAAGCAAAAGAAAAAAGAGTAGACGACACATCTGTTTAACGAATTTTCTAGGTCTCTATGATTTTTTTATTAGAGGAGATGTCTCATTTTTTTTATCATTCAGATTTGAGTTAATATTATGTTTTATTCGATTCGTTTTTCAGTTTAACCAAATCGGATTATTCGTCTCAAATTTTTGTAACATGAATAATATTTTCAGTCGTTGATGAGTCGTTTTCTACTCATACAATTTTATTGTGTTGGTGATATTTTTTCGAGTCCTTATCTGTAGGGGTGAGCATAATATGGGTTTACCCAAACCCAACCCTAACCCAAACCCAAAATATTAATTTGGGTTGGTTAATATGGATTGGGTTGAGTATGGGTTGAGTTTAATTTGGGTTGGGTTAGGGTTACCCAAATTATATAAATTTAGTTCAATTCTCTATTATTAATCCAATATAAACTAATCATCTTCCAACTTTAAGTCGAACACGTTTTTGACATTTTTAACATATTTTTCACACGCTTAACATGTTTTCCACACATCTAACATGTTTTTAATATTCTTAACACATTTCACTTATAACATGTTTTTCACACGTTTAACACGTTTTTCACACGTTTTCACATTTTTGACACGTTTTCACGTTTTAGACACGTTTAACATGTTTTTGACATGTTTAACACATTTTCACACTAATAACACGTTTTTCACGTTTTTGTCACGTTGAACACGTTTTTGACATGTTTAATACGTTTAACGAGTTTTTGACAAGTTTAACACGTTTTTTTACGTTTTTGGCACGTTTAACACGTTTTTGGCACGTTTAACACGTTAACACGTTTTTGATAAGTTTAACACAATTTTCAAGTTTTTGACACGTTTAACACGTTTTAAACATATTTAACACGTTTTTGATAAGTTTAACACGATTTTCACGTTTTTTGGCACGTTTAACACGTTTTTGACATGTTTAATACGTTTAACGCGTTTTTGACAAATAAAATACGTTTTTTACGTTTTTGGCACGTTTAATACGTTTTTAACACAACTAACACGTTAACACGTTTTTGATAAGTCTAACACGGTTTTCACGTTTTTGGCACGTTTAACACGTTTTTAACATTGTAACATGTTTTTATATGTTTAACACGTTTTTCACACGTTTAACACGTGTTTCACACGTTTAATATGTTTTTCAGGTTTTTGCATGTTTAACACGTTTTTGACATATTTGACACGTTTTTCACATTTTGGTACGTTAAATACGTTTTTGACATGTTTAACATGTTTTTCACGTTTTTCACATTCTTAACACGTTTAACATGTTTAATACGTTTGTAACATGTTTAACACGTTTTTCACGTTTTTGGCACGTTTAATACGTTTTTGACATTTTAACACGTTTTACACATTTAACATATTTTTGACATGTTTAACATATTTTTTTGCACGTTAACACGTTTTGATAAGTTTTAACATGTTTAACATGTTTTTGACATTTTTGACACGTTTAATACGTTTTCACACGTTTGACATCAAATGTGTGAAAAACATATTAAACGTGTCAAAAATGTGAAAAACATGTTAAACATATCAAAATATGCCAAAAACGTGGAAAATGTGTTAAACGTGCCAATAACGTGGCATATGTGTCAAAACGTGTTAAACGTGCCAAAAACGTGAAAAACGTGTGAAAAATATGTTAAACATGTTACAAACGTGTTAAACATGTTAATAATGTGAAAAACGTGAAAAACATGTTAAACATGTCAAAACGTGTTAAACATGCCAAAAACGTGAAAAATGTGTCAAAATGTGTTAAATGTGTCGTAATCGTGAAAAATGTGTCAAACGTGTTAAAAACGTGTTAAACATGTCAAAACATGAAAATAGTGTCCAACGTGTCAAATGTGTTAAACGTGTTGAATGTGTGAAAAACGTATTAAACGTGTCGAAAACGTATTAAACGTGTCGAAAACGTGATAAACGTGTCAAAACGTGTTAAACGTCTCAAAACGTGGAAAACGTGTTAAACGTGTCAAAACGTGCCAAAAATGTGAAAAACGTGTGAAACGTGTCAATAATGTGAAAAACGTATTAAACGTGTCGAAAACGTGAAAATGTGTTAAACGTGAAAATGTGTTAAATGTGTCAAAACGTGTAAAAAAATGTGGAAAATGTGTTAAACGTGTCAAAACATGCCAAAAATGTGAAAAAACGTGTAAAACATGTGAAACGTGTCAAAATGTGAAAAACATGTTAAACGTGTTAAATGTGCCAAAAATGTGTCAAAATGTGTTAAACGTGTCAAAAATGTGTCAAACGTGTCAAAAACGTGTTAAAAACGTGCTAAACATGCCAAAAACATGAAAAACGTGTCAAAAACGTGTTAAACGTGTAAAAAGCGTATTAAAAATGTCAAAAACGTGAAAAACGTGTTGAACGAATAAAAATATGTTAAATCTGTGAAATACATGTTAAATAAAAAAAATAAAAATAAAATAATTTGGGTTACTCAACCCAACCCATACCCAACCCATATTAGTAAATAATATGGGTTGAATTATGGGTTGAGTAAATTTAATTTGAGTTGAATATGGGTTGGGTAATACGGATTGAGTTTACCCGTTTGCTCACCCCTACTTATCTGTCCCCTTTTAAATAGTAAAAAGATGAAATTGTCGAATATAAAATTGTTTTATATTTTTTAATAAAATATTTTCATATGGAGACATTATTATTGGTATCACCTCTAAATTAGTCATTAATTTTTTATTTAATAACTACTTCATATGGATGTATTGGAACAAAATGTTTAAAGTGAGGTTATAAGTTTGATAATGATTAAATATTTAAGTTTGTGAAAAAAAAAAGAAAAAGTAAGAGATGATAATAAGAATGATTGAATACTTTAATTAAAAGATTCATTTTATTAAGTTTGTGTAAAAGATGATAATGAGAATGATTGAATACTTTAACTAAAATATTTTATTAAGTTTGTCAAGTCAGTTGAATGATTTATTTAAAATTATTAATTATATCAATTAGATATTAATGCACAAAATTATAAATATAAATTAACCATATTAAATAGTATAACGATTAAAATGTTATAATTTATATATAATTATACTTAATTTTTAAATTATCCGGATTGCCGAGTCGAGAGTTGTGGTTAATTTGGATATATATATGAGAGTAAATGGATACTTGAGTCGGATTGTGGGTCGACCCACTCATAAACTTAAAACGGTTAAGAATAAAAATACTATATGTATGTTTCGAATTTACAACCTAACAAAACAAGTACAAACTTTTAACCAATTAAACTAATAACACTTCATATTTTAAATTCAACACTAAATTAGATGAATGCGGGACATTTTAACAATATAAGTTTAACTTTTTAACTAACTAATCTCTATATATAATAATGCTTAATTTTTAAAATGTCCGGATTGCCGGGTTGAGAACTGTGGTTAATATATATATATATATATATATATATATATATATATATATATATATATATATATATATGCGATAGTAAATGGATATTTGGGTCGGATGGTGGGTTGACCGCCCATAAACTTAAAACGATTAAAAATAAAATTAAATATATTATATGTATGTTTCGAATTTACAACCTAACAAAATAAGTATAACCTTTTAATCAAGTGTGATTGTGATGTGGTTTGCCGATGGATAATAGGTCGGTATCAATTGAAAGTTGTTAAAAAAATATGGATCTAATATTTGATTGACCAAAGTGTGAGAACACGATGTTAAATATTAAAAAATATGAATCAAATATTTGATTAACCTAAGTGAAATTGTGAGGTCACGAGATGAGAGGTTAATTCAGAAGAAAAAATGTGATAAGATATGTGAGAAGATAAATTGTTTTACCGAAGTGAAAAAAATGTGGAATGAGAGCATCCTATTTTTTTATTTTAATATATTTTTCGTGATTTATTAAGAATTTTAAACATTAAATACATATTAATAAATTTATTTTATTTATATTTTTATCCGTGTGCATAATATGAGAATCTTCCTAGTAATAAGTAATATTAGACCCCAATATATAATTTATATAATTATTCAAAATATAATTTACAAAATATATATATACATACACAAAATTATAAAATTATTTCAACAATTATAAGAGGTTAATGTGTTAACATTTCATACTGGTGACTAAGGTTCAAATCCCTACAAAAGAAATATTTATTATATTGAGTGCGCAGACCTTGGTAGTTGAAACGGAAGTTAGAATATTGGCTTGAGTAACGCAAATATTGGTGAAAAAAATACAAGGGTTCATTTATGGAGGAAATGTTGGCTTGAGTAATGCAAACATTGGTGATAAAAACTTAAGGGTTCGTCCATGAAGGGAATGGCGATTTGTAAAGCAAACATTGGAGAGAAAGTCTAAGGGTTCATCCACGGAGGATGATTTAGGGCTTAGAATCATGGCCAAGAATGTTTAAGAATGTACCTTTGAATTTGGTTATTAAATAATTAAAATCATTATAAATATAAAAACTTAAATGATTAGTTAGTTGATTTTTTTAATATTTTTATTTTTTTAAATAAGTATATAATAATATGTTATATTAGACATAGTAGATAATTTATATAATTATTCAAAATCTAATTAACAATATATATATACACAAAATTATAAAATTATTTCAACAATCATAAGTGGTTTAGCGGTTAAAGTGTTAACATTTCATACCAAAGACTAGTGTTCAAATCAAATATTGGTGAAAAAACCCTAATGGTTCGTCCATGGAGGAAACGTCATCTTGAGTAACAAACCTTGGTGATAAAAACCTAAGGGTTTATGCCTAAATGTGTAATCGAATATTTAAGAATGCACTCTCGAATTTGGTTATTAAATAATCAAAATCATTATATATATAAAAACTTAAATGAATTAGTTAGATGATTTTTTTAATATTTTTACTTTTTCAAATAAGTAATATTAGACCATTAGAACTTTATATTTGATTGACAGTTTAATTCAAAATTTAATGTTTGAAGATTTGTTTTATTGAAATTACTTTTATTTCCACACCACGAATGTTTTCAATTTATATGATTTTGTGTATGTTTAAACAATTTTAAATAAAAGAGTGGATAAATGTAAATTTTGTTAAATTTTTTAATAATTAAATTAAAAAAATATTGAATTAAATTATAAAGTCACATTTTTTTAACTTTATATAGATTGATGTTTAAATCTGATAAGGTGCTAATTTATAACCATTATAAAATTTATGTGAATGAGTGATTATTATACTTAAATATGTGAATTAGATTATTATATTCAAGTGAAAGTAAATGTCTATTATAATGATCATTAAATATAATATACCATACTTGAAGTAAAGTTACAAAATTAGTAATGATTAACCGACATAAGTATTTTTCAAATAAAATGTTCGTATATATCTCTTTCTTAAGATATAAAAATAAATATTTTTATAATTAAAATAAATATTTTTATAAATAATTTAAATAAATTATTATTACATAACACACATCAATTAAAATATTATTCCTATAATATTTTTATTTTATAATATATTTATTAAATATTATAAGAAAACATCTTTATTTTATTATCATATACATATCTAATCAATTTATTATTTTATGTTATAATATTTTTGTTTCTACCATATAATTATTAAATATTTTAAAATAAAATATTTATTTTGTTATGAGATATATTTTAATCAATTTAGTATTATATTACTTTTTATTTTGATTAGTTTATGATAATATTTAAAATATGTAAGAATTTTTTTTTGTATTTATCTTATAATTATTATGAAATATTTTGTTTAATATATTGCACTATATAGTATAATAATTCATTTAAACTAATTTTCTTTTAAATTACTATTATATTTTTAAAATAATGATACTCGAGAAAGATAAATTATAAGAATCAGTTAGATTTTGATATTTATTTAAATTTAAATTTTTCTTTATTAAAATTGTTTTTATATGGTTTTTAACTATATTAATGTAATGCACGAACTTTTAGCTAGTTACCCTTAACTATGCTTCTTTTTAAGTGTTCTTATTTTTTATTTTATTTTTTAAAATTTTGGTTGTTGTTTATTCATTTCTTATATGGATAAAAATTTATTTGGGATTAATTAGTTTAAATTTCCAAAAGTAAGATGTCACTATAAAGTTGATATAAATGTTGGTCCTTCAATTATATTTAAATTTTTTTTCCTACTTTTCACTTTGATATGAATTCTCATGCTTAGAGTCATGTTCGTTTTTTGTATCATAGACAATCATTTTTAAAGAATTGAAGTGAAATGGCATGATCGAGCACCTAGCATAGGAGTACAAATTGAATGCGGAAATAAAAGCAACCATACAAGACATATCTACGGAAAAGATAGTTGGGATTACTTGTGACCAACTCCTTCTTGTGCCCCTCACAGGGAGAGAATAATATTAAAAAGATAGTACATGTTTACCCGCTTCCCGTGAGAGGGAAAATACAATATTAATCCACTCAATCTCTATGGTGCAGATAATCCAAATACTTTTCTTAGTTCAATTGTCCTCACACAAGTAAATTACTTTTCATGAATCAAAAATATTTCCTGTCTTAGTCTTCAACCTTATGGTTATCACGTAAATTACACAAAAACAGTGAATTTTCTTGTCTAGATTGTGAGGTCCAATCTCTAATTGTTGCCCGTCTTTGATAGGATTCATCACTTTGGTTCGGTCGAACACAGGGAACACAAGACTTGATCATTATAGCAGGATAAATTATAATAGGATCATGTTCCCTTTTACAGAGAAATGATAATAATTTAAAAAATATATTATATTTTTACTCTCCCAGGTACAGGAAGATTGATCACAGGACATGGGATTCTATCTGGACAAATTCTCACTCAGAATCATGTGTTATCCCCTTTTTTCAGCTATATATATTATAACAAAAACATTTTTTAAAATACTATTATTATTATTTTATTTTTATGTTTTAATATTTTTATTATTATAGTCTTAATTTTAAAAATTAATATTATAATATAAAATTTAAATAATAATTAATAAATAAAATATTAATAATGATTAATATAATAATATTATCAAATTATATAGATTTAGTTTTTAATAAAATTATTTAAATAAATAAAATATTTTTATTTTAATAATTTACATTCTTACACTTTTATACTATTAAATAAAAATATATAATAAATAATTTTTGTAAAATAATTTATAAATTAAATTATTTTTTATAATTAAATACATAATAATCTGACACATAACTCATAAATAAGCTTTAGAAAAAAAAAATTAAAAACATAAATGTATCCTTTCTTAACTAAATGGTCATTTTCAAAATTTTCTCTTTGTATCTGAAACATAAATGAAGTTTCTGAGACCCATAGCCTCTCCTTTCTTTATCCCAGTCGCATACTTCCAATTCCTGCAGCTTTAAATTCCTTTATTACGCTACATCTCAACCGCATGTTTCCAATAAGATTCCAACTCATCCTTTATATATTAATTAATTAAATTAGGGACGATGCAGTATCAATGACTAAAAAATAATTAAATTTTAGATTAATTAAAAATAAAACATAAAAATGGTACAAATATTTAAATTGATTAAATGAGCTTAAAGTAAGAGTTTTATCCATTAACTAATATTGTTTTGTTATTTTGCAGATGAAAAAAAATGTAAAACAAACAGGCTTAAGCAGCAAGACCCAAAAGAGGATTGATTAATGGCATGGACTCAGGCGCGTACCGTTTTTAATCATTCAAAAGAGAAATTAATGATCACAAAAATATCGAAGAAAAATAGCATTATTTCATTTCTACTTTCCGTTGTTTGATCTTATAATGTATTCTAAATGTAATATGTAATGAATCTAGATTGATATAAACAGATGAAACAAACTAAAAATTAAAACTCAAATTAAAATATTTTTAGAGTTCGGTTGTGCAAGTTTTAATTTTTGAGTTAGGATGTTCCGCCATTCTGAAAGTAGTAGACATGTTTCAAATGACGTTTGAAAATATGAGTGTACTTAAAAAACGATATTTCAAAGTTATATTGGCTTGTTATTTTTTTTTTTTTGGTTTTTATGTTAGGCTATTATGATTATCTAGGATAGTCTTGGAAGACTGCATTTTGTGTTGTGTATTAGATTCGGATAATATAGGGATGAACTTAAGGTTGGAAAAGAAAAAATTGTTTTCGAAATTATTGGTTTTGGTTGGCCTGGTAAGCAATCATATCCTCGGTTACTGCTTAGTTTTTGATCGAAAAAATTAGCACGCGAATGAGGTGTATGGGTTGCTTTCTGACAGTAAGAATGGTCTACTAATCTTATAGGTGAGTAAAAAGATTGATATTCATATACCAAGTAATTTTAATCAAATAAAGCAATAACAATTATTTAGTTAAGCAACAAATAGTAATTATTAATCAAATAAAGCATACCAATTATTTTAGTTGAAGCAACAAATATTAATTATTAATCATGCATTTTCTAAATCAAACTCTATTCAAAACAACCTTAGCTAATTTAAATCCAATTAAGTATATTGTCAATCCAAATATGTTTGCATTGAAAATTCACATTTAATCAAGTCCAATCTAGTCTCAAATTTGAACTGAACTAGAATAAATTAACTATTATCAAATAATTTCATTATTAAAAAACAATTTATCAAACCATTTCATTATACAATAACTTCAGTGCATATTATAATATAACTAGAATAATATTTTTATATTACAAAATTAAATTACATTAATATTAAATTTATTTTCAATAATACAACTATACGGAATCGACGACATAAAATTTGTAACAATTATATATCAAATATGTTGTCGAGAGTCACATCAATTTTTTAAAATAAAAATAAATAAATTCAGCTAATCTCTATATTTGTTACTCCTTAAATTACAAAATTAATATTATAAATTATTATATAATCTTGTAAGTTGTTAAAAAAAATTAAAAATAATACAAGTTGTAAAAGATTTAAACATAAAAGAGCTAAATAAGGTATTAATCAATTATAATTATAAAATTATATTATTATATAAAAAATTAAAAAAAATTAATTTTCTCAACTAAATTTGAATGGTTGTAAGACCATCTCTTAAATCCAAAAGTCAGTAAATGTCTAATTAAATAGTAATTAATTTCTAACTCAAAAATATATTTTAAAACTCAAAAAGAATATTATAAGAATATTCCATTTTACATCATCTTTTTTACTTTTACAATAACTATATATATATTTATCAATTTTATAAATTAAACTATGATATTTTTTCAAACTCACATCCGTTAAACAAAATTCTTATAAAATTAATTATAAATCTCCACATAAAAAAAATAAATTAAACATTATTAAATAAACACAATATTGATAATTTAAGTATTTTTAAAAAAAATATAATTATTGTATTTTTGTTATTTTTTAGTTTTTTTTATCAATATTATTTATTATTATAAATTTATGATAGGTAAAAAATATTAATAAAAATATATAAGATAAATATATATATATATATATATATATATATAAATAAATTTATACAAAACTAAATATAAAATTTATTTAAATTAAAAGTTAAAAAGATCAAATAAAAATTTAAAATAAATTATAAATAAATAAATGTCTAAATCAAAATATATGTAAAGTTGAAGGGGCAATTTAATATTTATTATGGGGTTAGATTTGGGTTTGAGAAACAGTAACGTAAATATGCATTGTTTGGAAAGAGAAAATTGTGTTATTCCCATTTTGAGTTTAGGTATATAATAGAAAAAAATTGTGTTATTTCCATTTTGAGTTTAGATATACAGGGGGATTGAAGAGAGAAAATTATGTCATTCCCATTTTTTAGTGTAGGTTTAAAGTAGGATTGGAGTTGATCTAAGGATGGTTGAAGTCGGTTGTCTTTAAATCCTAGTATAAACCTCCAAATATTTTAATATTTTTCCCTAGTAGTTATAGTTTTTATACCTGTTGGTTTAAGTTATTTGAATAATTCAAACAATTCCAACCTCATTTCATCCATCTTTTTTATTCATTATATCACTTAATTTATAAATTAAAATATTATTTATTTTATTTTATTTATATATATTAATATTTTTAAATATTATTACTCAAAAATTCATTACTTACTCAAAATCATACTTTATTATTTTTTTCTTTTAATATTTTAAATAACTTCTGACTGTAGTCTTAGTCTAGATTATAGGTTTAAACTTAATAAGATTATTATTTTATTTACAATGTTTACTATAACAACTACACTTTTTGAAATAAATAAAGAGGCATTCTCTACCCAAAAAAAAATTGTTCACTTGCAACAAGTGTCCCGCAACTCTCTTTGTATTAAAAACGGTCTTTAGCAATTGTCTTAACATTATGTCGGAATTCGCAACCATATTTGTAATTACCGAAAAATATTGTAAATCTCTGGTTGCAAATTTGCATTAATGTTTACACTAACTGTTTTAACAAAATTTCTACTAAATATAAAGATATTGCAGAAAGTTCATTTTTTTTCTGAAAATCTGTAGCTAACCATGGTTAAAATATATTTATCATAAAATTTGCAATATATATTATTAATAAATTTATTATTTTGTAATAGAAATTCCAATAAGATAAATCTATTTAACAATAAAAATATACTCAACAAAACTGCACTAACGTATAAAATTATGAACTGCAATATTTTCGCAATAGCCAATATAACAAATATATGAAAATAAAGTAATAAAATTTGCATCTTTCTAAAAAATTATATTCAACAAATACTGCAATATCTACACATTTTATATGAAAACGTACATTCAATGAAAACTACATTAGCTTGTAAAATTAAGTTACGTAATACTCTTTGCAATAATATATTAAATTTCTTACTGCAATAATCTTCGCAATATCTATATTTATAATTTGCATAATCAATTACAAATATATGTGCAATTCGATTTGCATTATTTCGTTTGAAATTCTATTTATATTACTCAAATTGTATTTTCGTATATTATAGCATTATCATTTGCATTATACATATCTGCAACTTTTCTTCGCATTATCACATATACAATTATATTATTGATAAAACTGCAACTATTTCTGCAATTACCTTATTCACAACTTTGTATTAATATTAACAATAATCGATACAACTTCATTTGCATTATTTGTAATGCACAATTTGCATAATTCTAAATAATATATTTTCAAAATTTGCAATAAATTTGCATAATTTTTGAAACCTTCAGTGCATTATTTCAAAAACAAATATTGTAATTCAATTGAATTCAAATTCTTGTATATAAATAATAACCAAAACCAGTTTATAATCATTAATGATTCTTGTAAAAATTCTTAGTACACCAACATAAATTCAATACAAATTTGCAAAACACATTTGCAAATTAAATTCATCAACTACTTATGCATGTTCCATAAATATGGCCAAAAATATTAACAAAAACTTGCCAAATTTTACACAAATTGGCATTCCCAAATAGCTCATAATAATGCTAGCTTCAATCCATCCATTCTCCAACCTTGTCGCTATTTTTTCTTTCCTCGCGAGCAGGAAGCACACCAACCATTTCTGTAAACCTGTATTAATTCAACAAAATGAGCAATTAGATTGAACAATATACAATTCTAATTTTCTTACAGCTTTTGAAGCCCAAGACCCATCACACCCATTATGGTGCATTCTCCAATAGCATTTGACAACATTATACAACTTATAAATTGGTCATAAAACTAAATCATTTGAAAACATAAACATGGATTTAAATCACTTAACAATATTAAAAAAACTCATATATTGAACATAAAACTTAATTACTTGAAACTTACTAAATAAAAGTTTGTCTTTGGAACCTCTTTGTTATTTTTTGTTCTTCTATCGCTAAATTAATATTCACGTACATCCTACAATAAGTAATAAACATTGTAAAGACATAAATAACATTATTAATCAAACTACAACTTTATCAACCAAATCATACTTCGTCAGATTATGTATATTCAGATTCACTTAGATCCCGCTTTCTTTGAGATTGTCTACTCATATTGTAAGATACTCTGTTCAACTAATATGAAATACAAAACCAATTAAAACTAAAATATTTGATCTTAAAGTCGAAGAAACTGCAGTATTAGAAATTAAATAAGATATTCAAACAACCCTAAACTATAACATAATTTTATAGTAACTAATATGTCAACACAAACAAATCACATAAGAGCATCATATTAGCTATAAGCATGATATTAGACTTGAACTATCAACAAAAACAAATCACCTAAGAGCATCATATTAGGTATAAGCATACTAGATCTCTTATAAAGAAATTACCAATCTTCAGCATATTACATTAAATATTAGGTAAGAGAATTCACTAAGGATATAGTAGTTATTTGAAATTATATTTGTAGAAGAATGATCTCAATAGTTACAATTAGATGAAAATAATACAGTAATATAAAAATAGTAATATAGACTTGAAGATAATACAGTAATATGCCAGTCATCACCTAAAGTAATATAAACAGTATATAAATCATATATATGAGTTCTTATGGATCATATAAATCATAAACATCATATAAATCATAATATAGACTTGAAGATAATAAAGTAATATGACAATCATCACCTAAAGTAATATAAATATCATATAAATCATATATATGAGTTCTTATGGAGCATATAAATCATAAACATCATATAAATCATAATATATGAATTGTAGCATATAAATCATGAACATCATATAAATCAAAATAAATGAATTGCAGCATATAAGTCATAAAAAATATATATATATCATAATATTTAGCAATCTAGGAATTGATTTATAGTTACAGTTTAAACAAAGGCATCATATTGGCAGAGTTCACAATGCAGCAGAGAAAAACACAACTATGAAAATTCTGTTGGAATTTTTAAACTAGTTCATAAATTCTATTAATGAATGAAAATTAGAATGTGGGTAATAAAATCAAATCAAATTCACATGAAATTTAAACGTGAATTAAAGGGTGATGATCAAAATGTATAATTTAAATAAATTAATTTAAATTAATTGATCTAAAATGTCTTGATGACCAATTAATAAAATGTTGTTAATTTGTAGTGTAACTTACATGAGTTTTTTATTATTATTATTTGTTATGATAATTAATATTATTATTAACAAATTGGAAAACCATGTAACGTTAGTATTGAATTGTAAATGCCTTAATTGTTTTGGCAAACAATTACTCTATAATGAAGAGAAAAACGTTAAGGTAATGAAGAGGAAAACAATGCCAACCGTTTGATCAAATGATGATTTTATTTAATGGTTTAACTTTTCAACAATATAAGACCTCTCATCTTTAATCAAAAACTTACTTCATTATTTTCATTCTTTCTCACTCTAGAATTTCAAAAGTCTTCTTCTTGTTTTGTGAGTGTTCTTCGAGTTCTTTGCTCGATATTTCCGTTGAAACTCGGTGATAGTTCAGGTACGCTGATCAAGTTCGACGAGTAGTAATTTTAGTACAAAATCACTACTGGATTCGTTGTACCCTGGGAGACAGTCATCTACGATAAGCTCCAGCACAAATGGGAGACGATGAAACTGTTTTAAGGGAAATGTGTCTAACACATGTCTCAAATCAACATCTCAATCGGTGATTTTATTCTTCATATATTTTATTTATTTCATTTATTTGTACATCATTTGATATATATTTTTGTAATTTATTTCAAGACAAGATTTCTAACAAATTTGACTTCAAGAACTTACTTATTAAGGCATCATATATATATATATATATATATATATGAAGAACTTACTTCAAGAAAAACAAAATTTGTTTACAGTTACAGTTTAAACAGAGGCATCATATATATGAAGAACTTACTTTGTGATTTATAGTTATTCGACTTCAAGATGAACACAAATATTACTCTAGAAGCTTCTCCGATGATCTATTGATTAATAAGAACAATAACACATTAGGAAAACTAGAATGAGACGAATAGTTACCGTAAAGAAGGAGGTGAATCTGTCTTGTATAAATAGAATGAGGAGAAATCAAAGTGAGAAGAATGAGAAGAATAGTTACCGTGAAGAAGAAGGCGAATATATCATCTACAAATAGCAAATAGATTTGCTGTCTTCAAATAGATTCGAAGTCTTCTACAAAAGCAAATCTGTGGGCGGAGGGGTTTGGATAAGGGAGGCGGCAGGATATTAAAAAATCGGGTATTGGATAATTGGGATTTAGGGTTTGGCGGGGTTTGGAGAGTCGGTGATGTGGGCGGCGATGTATTAGAGAATCGACAATGTATTAGAGAATCGACGATGGGGTTTGGTTAGTATTTGGGGAGGCTAGAGTTTAAGATGTGGGCGACGATGGGAGGAGAGGGTTTGGAGAGAGAGAAGGAAATGGGAGAAATGAAGGTAATCGGCTAAGTGTTGCGTTTGGGAGGGAGTTTTGGCGCAAATAAAATATTTACGTGGTATATTAAAAAAAATCGACTAAAGGTAACTGCAATAATTTTTGCATTAAAAAATACTTATCGCGAATTAATTTTCGGACTAAAGAGTTCTACAACTACCTATGCATTAAAGTGGAATATAGCGCTGAACTGCAATAGTTTTGGCAATAATATATATTGAAGGCCAATGCCGTTTTTAATGCAGATCCAATGTCATATTTGGTAATTATTTTCCAGCTCTTAGGTAAGAAATGCATATTTAGATAGCAACTATCAATGCATTAATTTCCATTTAGCGTTGAACTGCAATAGTTTTGGCAATAATATATATTGAAGGCCAATGTCATTTTTAATGTAGATCCAATGAAATATTTGGTAATTATTTTCAGCTCTCGGGTAAAAAATGCATATTTAGATAGCAACTATCAATGCATTAATTTTCATTTAGCGCTGAACTGCATATTGATGGACAATGTCGTTTTTAATGCAGACTCAATGTAATTTTTAGTAATTATTCTTCTTATTCACGAGCAACAAAACCTAATTTATATATATAAGTAGATATATCTAATTTATCAAATGAATTCGAGAATCTTCTAGACTAAAAATACCCTAATTGAATATCCAATTAAAGTTGTATGTAAATTGGAGTATCAATATTATTGTAGGTTGGATGGTGGCTTAAGAATAAAGTATGAAATTAAAAATAGTGTAGGATCTTATCTTATGTTTATTTTTTCTAAACAAAATAACATTTAACAAATTAAAATTGAATGTTCGAAAAAGATGTTTCATTAATAAAAATTGATGTTTGTCACAAAACCAATTGTGTCCCTTTCCTAAGGATGAGAGAATTGTCATAAACATAAAAGGATTGATATTTTCCAAAAATTTATGTTTCACTTTGGATATTCTCTATCATATTTAAATGGGTTCTTCTAATTTGTATAGAGGAAATTCGAGAAAATGGATCCAAGATACATTTCTTTTGTTTTTCTTGAATGTTAATTTGTGGTTTCATTCCTTAAAACAAACTAAATTGATTGAGTTTGAATGATTTGATGATCAAATTAATGTTAGCTATGAAACTGTCAATTTGAAGAATTAACAGAATTGATTTCAACATTTATCTCAAAGTTAGAACTATATATACCTTGAGATGTGATTGAATGATGAATTGATCATGATATTATGTGAAACTCGAAAGTGGATCAAAATGATATACAAATTTGTAAATCTAACACTAGAATTAAAGTAAAAATCTTTGAATTATATGAAATTGCAGAATGATCACAATTTTAGGTCAATAAATTAAGAGATGAAATCAATAAAGATCATATTCTAACCCAACAATCATTTCCTTCAATTCAATTTATGATGTTCTAAGTGAGAATTGATTCCGTAATTTTTATCTTTTAAGAACTATGCTACTTAAATTATCTTAGTGTGTTAGCTCTTATATTTGAATTGAGAAAATTGATTTCAATACTTTCAAATAATATAGTATACATAAATAAATATTATCAATGGTTCTTTTCTCTTAAACTAATTCAATTCAATTCTTCATCAATGTCTCTGTTCTAGACATTCTTGGAATGTATATATTTTTAACATAAATTTTCTCAATAAGTAACATTAAACTTAAAATGGCTGGAGTCCATTTTGATATACTAGTTAAATTGCAGGTATTTATTTGAGATATAATGTAATACACACTAATCTTACAAAAACAACTTTATTTGTGTTCTATAAGTAAGTGAATTACTAATTCTTATATTATTTGATAATGAATGATATTTACTTATTTTGAAATATATTAAATCACGAGATTTTAATAAATAGTGAAAACCCATAAAAATAAAATGGTATAGTTTAAACTTAATTAAATTAAAAAGATCACAAATATTAATAATCACCAAAATCGTAATAAAGGGCGAAAAAATTAAATAAATCTCTCCCGTGGGTTAGAAAACTTGTGAATCAAAATATTTACTATAAATGTCATTCATTTTGCACTAGTTTTCGCCATAAGGCTTATTATCCATATTACAAGGATTAAAACAATTCGGCGTTGAACACAATTTAGAGCAAAATTTATTGCACTCTCAAATAGATGAATTATAACAGAGAGTTGAAAAATATTTACAATAAATGTCATTCGTTTTGCACTAGTTTTCGCAATAAAACGTATTATCAATATTGCAAGATTTAAAGCAATTCGACGTTGAACAAATTTTAGTGCAAAGTTTACTGCACTCTCAAACATGGCAAGAGTTCTTAAATAATTTCAACATATTGTTATTGAACTAGACATTGAACATCAATATTATTCGCAATAATTTCCTAGGAAAATATGCCTAAAAAAGTGCATAGTTTATAAAAATGTATGTAAAATGTAATTTTTTAAAGACTAAACTATATGAATAAACTATAATCTTAATCTTTTCAAAAATTATGTAAGCAAAAAATATAAAATCATAATCATAATATTCATAAATAAACAATAATAACCAAAACTCATTCATAACCAAAACTATTCATAAATAAACAATAATAACCAAAACATTCATAACATTCATAAAATAAAATAACCAAACCATTGTTCAAAATATTCACAAAACAAAACAAAACAACCAAAAATCATTGTTCAAAATATTCATACAAACCATTGACAAAAAGTAAAAGTTCAGAAATTAAATACTTCTCCTTTTGTTGCCTTCCACATTGCTTTCCAAGTTTTGTGCATCCATGACACCCAACACGTATTCAATCAGATTGTTTTCCACCAACAACACTTCTTTGATCTAATGAATATAAACAACAATATTAATACTATCAAAACTTGAAAAATATAACATTTTAACAAAAATTAAAGTATTCTAAAAATATGACATACCTCTTTTGTTGTGTCATTCACAGCCTTGATAGTTGTACTATTGATTTTCCGTATATCTACAAGAACATTGTATATACCTTTATTTGTGGCCTTCATCTAAGCTTCTAAGTTTTCCATTCTTGTTTTAGATGCAACAAGCTCCATTTTTAAAGTTTCCACCTCCGTAAATGCTCTCTCAGGTGCAGTTTCATTCTTATCTTCGGAGCTTATTTCATAGATAGGAGTGGATGAGCTTCGCTTACTTGAAAGAAGACGTTTACTTGCATATCTTTTGAAAATCATGATGAAATGTAGAGAAAATGAGAGAGAGAAATGGGTTGAAGAAAGTATTTTGTTTAAGAGGATGAAAAGATGAAATGATGAAGAAATTAGGAGATGGAGAAGATGAAATGATGAAGAAATAATAATGATGGCGTGTGAAGTTGAAAAAAAAAGATATGGTTGGCCGAATTGATGGTGAAACGGAAACCGAGGAGACATAATTTATAAAGCCTCGCAACTAATCTTGCATTGAATATTTATTAATATTTTGAAAGTTATGTTTCATTTCAAAATTCATATAGTTTAATGCACAATTTAATGCTAAGAGATTATTTATAATGTTTAATGCAAAACTTACTGGTAATAAATTACTAACAAATTTTTTCAAAATTATTAAATATAATATATTGCAGAACATCTTGTGAAAATATTATATATTATTTTTATTGCGAAATGTATTGCTGGTATATTACAAATATGTCAAATGGAATTTTCAAAACTAATAAATATATATGCTTTGCAATAATAACATTTCATACCATTGCAGAACTGATTGCGAAGAGATTATATATAATTATTAATGCATAACTTAATGCTATATTATTACGAATAATTCGAAAAATATTTAAAAATTTGTAATATAGTTTGCAATAATATATTATAATAGAATTTCAGTATCAGTTGCGAATATATTATTTATTTGTGTTAATTCAATGTTTATTACATATTTGCTTATCAATATTATCTCAGTTACTTGCGACTTTAATTTACAATAATTACAACTTTATTTATATAGTATTTGTTATAATAGTTAATGAAAATAAATTTTATTGCAAAAGATTTTGCAAACATTGACGTGAATATATATTAGTATTATTATCCGCATTATTATGTGGCTTCCTTATTACTAGTTTAATTGCAAAGATATATTAATATAGGTTTAGAAAAAATATTAGATTTTTCCATTTCTAGTAATATATTTTGTATTAAATTTTTCCAGATTTTATTTTCTGTAAAATTACGTTTTCGTTGAAAATATAGTTAGAAAATTTACAATATTTCAATTTTTTATTTGAATGTGTAATGCAGTTCTTCAACACTTGCATTAAAAAACAAAATATTGTAGCTATATGTTGTAATTTAACAATTTTGTTTGTAATATAGGTTTAAAATAATTATTAACATCTTTATTATATTATCTAAAACTTATTTATTTTGATTGAGATGAGTGAAAATAAATACACTTAATATCAATACTTCTGTCTATATAGGATAATATAAAGTTTTTGACAATACTAGTCTAAGAATTTTGTATTTATAGAACAAAGACGACAATCATTATATGATAAAACATCAATATATAACTAAAACAAATCTCTTATCATATATACTAAGAATGAAGTGATATTTATTTATTTTTTACATTTTTACATGAACTTGATAACATATTTCCACTATTTAGGGTGATGATTGACCGGGCCGGCCAGTCTTGAGTTTTAGGATTTTCAGCTCTCAGTATAAAAAAAATGTCATATTTTTTTATTATCTTAGGTCTAGTTTGAAAAATTAATAAAAAAATGTTATTTTTTAGATTTAAATTCATAATTAAATCACTAAATTACAATCTTTTATGTCAAATACAATAATTTGACTAAATATCTTAGTATTTAAAGTCTTAAGGAATAAATTGTTTTAGCTTGTCAACTTACTCCAGATGATTAATTGTTATTAATCACGTTGTTCTAGTATGTTTTAAAAGTAAACTTATTGCCTGCTTTTAATATGTTTTTTTGATAAAATATAGATTTATTTTCATTGAAACTAGTCTTATTGAACTTTTTTTCTCTACAACTTGTAAGAACTTTTGATTTTATGTTAACCAATATGAATGATTATGTTTAGGGGAAAATGTTGGAACTATTTCCAATATTTGGGTACATATATTATTTAATAATTGTATATTAGTTGTTATCATAATAAATATTAAAGTTCAATTAAAGTGATCTATTAAAGTATAAAGATTATAGGACTTATTTAAACATTTATAATAAATGTGGGAATATATTTGTGTAGAAGCATAAATACCATTTATTATTTCGTTGACATTTATTATTTCGTTGATGGACCGAATAATAAATTAGTATCATAGAGCTAGGTCCCCAACCCATATACCCATATATATAGTCTACCTAATTTGTTTCTTTGAACAATAAGATGTTTTTGTTCATCTCTCAAGAACACAAAAGAAGGGCTATCGATATACCCCACCCACAAGACATTCCAGATTCAGACATTCTGATCCAGGTCTCGATCCAGAACAAGAAGATCCAAGATCAAGAGACGATTCAAGATCAAAAGAAGATCAAGAATAAGAGAATAACGAAGAACGACTTAATGGACCGTTCTTCATTCAAGATCCAGGTACGTTTCTGCAATTACAGTTTATTCAATTTATCGACATAGAGTATATAGATTATAGACATGGATTAAAGATTTAGATTAAAGATTCTAACAAGTGGTATCAGAGTCATCCCTATTGAAATTTAGGTTTATAAGAATTTTAAAAATATTCATATATGTTCTTCATCTATTTGGATCAGAACTAATAAGGATTAGTATAGATCATTGAATTTAACTAGCATTTGGCCCGTGCATTTGCACGAGTAATAATATAAAAATCGTGAAAAAAAATTACGGATAACATTTTTTGACATTTTTTAACCGTTTTAAGTTTATGGGTGAGTCAACCCATAATCTGACCCAAGTATCCATTTACTCAACATTATTATATATTAGTTAATTAAAAAGTTGAACTTATATTAATATTAAAACGTCCCGCGTTTATCAAATTTGGTGTTGAATTTAAAATATAAAGTCTTTGTAGCCTAGTTGGTTAAAGAGTTGTACTTGTTTTGTTAGGTTACAAGTTCGAAACATACCTCTAGCATTTTTAATTTTATTTTTAACCGTTTTAAATTTAAAAACGGGTCAACCCACAATCCGACCCAAGTATCCAAATTAACCACAGCTCTCGACCCGGCAATCCGGACACTTTAAAAATTAAGCATCATTATATATATATAGATTGTAAGGGTTTAATGATATTAGTAGGATGATCAGAACTAATAAGGATTAGTATAGATCATTGGATTTGTAAGGGTTCAATGATAAGTAAGGATAAAAAAGTTGAATACCTAGCATATAACTGAAAAGAAGGAAGTTGAATAGGTTTTTTTTGGTTTTCTCTACGAAAAGGGAATAATACTAAATAATATATATAAAATAAAAAGTGAGATAATTAAGGAGAAATTATTTATATTATATATATTTATTTGAAGTTATATATTTGTTATTAATTATAGAATTTATTATATTAATTATTATTTAAATAAATAATTAAAGAAATATATATATGGAATTTAGTAATTATAATTAATTAAAGAATTTTTTAGAATAATAATTAATTATGATTAATTGATTAATTATTATTAACTAAGGAATTAATTAATTATATATCGAGAGAATTTTTTTAAAAGAATTGGCAAAATTAATAATTAAAGTATTAATTAAGGAGATAATTAAGAAAATATTAATTATTATATTATATATATTTTGGTTATATATATATTTTGATATATATTATGAATTTAATAATAATTATAAGGAATCTTAACTAAATTAATTAAAATAATTTTAAAATTTAGAATAATAATTTATTATCATTCTAATTATATAATTAGGTAAGGAATTAAGGAATTCAGTTTTAGAATAATAATTAATTATAATAATTAATTTAAGAAATTAAAATAATGATAATATTATTTTAAAGATTGAAGTAATATTTATTTGTGAAATAATTGTTAATGTATTAATACATTTATATACAAGGTTATGATTTGAGAATTAAGTAAAGAAAAATATAATATTTTATATTTTATAAATATTAATTAGAATATTAAAAATTATATATTAAAATATATTTTATTTTATTTATGACTTAATTAATGTATTCACTGTTTATGAATGTATTCATAAATTAAGAAAAACTAATAAGAAAAAGTAATAATAAAGAGAGAAAATAAAATAATATTATTATTTTATTATTAATAATAATTTAATAAATAAAGAATATCAATAATTTATTTACAAAAATTAAGGAAATCAATTAACCTAATAATTCACAAATTTAGAATTTTAGAGTAAAGGAAATCTTTAGCGTGATCAATATGTAATTGATTATTTAATTATTTATTATTATTATTATATTTGGATGAATAATCAATCATATTATACTGCATATTCGGATATATGTTTACATAAGTATTTGGGTGATGAGTAAAATCATAATTATTTGTTTTGTGTTACACGCATATGGAATTTATGCAATTTTGATACATAAAACAATATTAAGATTTTTTGTATTAATAACACATTCAAAATTTGGTACACTTTTAGGCCCACTTAAATTTGTAATTATGCGGTTGTTAATCGGCCCAAAGGAAGATTAATAATTGGTTGGATTACAAATTTAAATATTGTACAAATTATTAATTTATAAAACATATTTGTTTTATAAGATTAAGACGATTGTGTTTGTAACTATGTAGTTATTAATCGGACAAAAGGAAGTTTAATAATTGAAGCAACATCCTACCAAAGTAGGCTCTCTTGTGTAGGTTAATATGTTTTATAAAATAAGAAGGTAATGTGTATGTAATTCATGCGGTTATTTAATCGGCCCAAAGAAAGATAAATAATTGGTCAGAATAATATTATGCACATGTGGTAATAAATATGTAACAATTATTCGGTGTGCCATGTGAATAATTAGACTATTCAAAGATAACCAATTGTTTGATAGGACTTATTGTTAATATTTGATTACTACAAAAGAGTACCGTTTGCAAGTTAATATTTAATGTCCAAAGACTAAATATTAATGTTGCGTTTGGTATCTTATGATGAGACGTACAATTATTTTTAATTTATGTGATTATTAAGTTTTTGTGAGTATGGTTGTTCATTTGTTTTGTTATCTAATTAAGTTAACACTTCTGCTTATACGGATTTTTTCTTGTCAACATCTTAAGTTCATTTTATATGATGAAGTTTTTTAAGGCGTATCTAGAATTTGTTATATTTTTTTTAAGAATTATATCTAAAACAGTTAAAATTACTAAGGTTATTATTAGAATAAAGATTTCATAAGAAATACACCATAATATATATTTTATTTTGTTTCAAAATTAATGCATTAAAGTCATAGTTACAATAATATATTCTCATGCATCTAATTTGGATTTTTTTTATTCACACTTAAGTTAATTGATGTGAATTGTAGTTGTCTAAAGGGAGACTTAATCTCTATATGAACTCACATCATATTGTGTGTAAGAAAATAAAAGATTGAAACAAAATAACATAAATAGTGTTCACTTAGAAAATACCTTAAAAGATAATAAAGTAATGAAGTTTTAGAATTACAGATGTTGCACCTAAAAGAAAATTACTAAAGAAAATGGTGCATAAAAGAATACATATTATAGGTTGTTTTGTTTTGTTCTAAGAGTAATTTAACTTCAGTACTTAGACACATTTGATGGGAACTCAGGTGTTACTATCTAAAGTCAGTGTGTTAATGTATGGTTGAGTTAGTTGTTAAACGTCATTTGATGGTGAAAAAAACATCGTCGTGAACAATGAAAATTCAAATTAAAAATAAAGAATTAAGGAACAATTTCAGATACTCTTTATTTGGAAATAAATATTTATAGAATATCTCTATATAATTAATTTATATGGAAAGAAGAATTAGTAACTACAACTTATATACAGAATAAAGTTTAGACTAAAACGAATAGTGAATTCTTTTGGGGGTTGTCCAGTTAAAGTTAGGCCTTATAGATCCAAAGAAAATAAATTGTACTAAAGAATTGTTAAATGTTAATTGTTGGATATTCTAAAAGGTCTAGAGACAAATTTAGTCTCATAAGTATTTCAAGATTAGCCTTGAAAATAAATAAATACAAAAGACTCCTTAAACAAGAGTCTAATGTATGCTCAAGATTATATGAATCAAGAAATTAAGTATATATTTATGATGTTGGACAAATACTTGAAGGATCCTAGTTTGGATCATTAAGAAAGCAACCAAACAAGTAATGTGACATTTTAAGAACAAAACATTACATACTCATATAGTGAATCGAATCGGATAGAGATGATTTGATATTTTACTTCGAATGTTGTTGGATACCAAAACAGTCGGAAATTCGTGCCACATAATTTTAGTTTAATTATTAGTTTAAAGAATTAATTTTTGTAAGAGTGTTAAGCAGACACTCGAATTATTTCAACATGATGGCATAATTTATTAGGTGTTTTGTGGCATCCAATTAAAGAATCTGACTGCAAAATTTTGTCACGGGGTTGCAAATTATGAATGATATAGAAAGACCACTAAGGATATTACGTGACAATAATTTGCAGTTCTTTTACTTTAAGAGTAATATGAGTTTGGCTAAGTCGGACTATTTGGAAAATAAAGAATTCAGAATGTTTACTTATCTATTGAGCATATTTGGACAAACTCTAAAATTACGGATCAGTTCTCTAAATATTTGCTATCTGAGGTCTTTCATGAATATATTGTTCATATGGATATTGCATATTTAGATGATATACAGTTTTAGTGAGAGTTTGTATTATGATGCTTGTATAGATATAATTTGGAATTTATGTGCACATTAAAAAATCAATTTCTAAGAAATTAAAGATTTAGTATTTTTTTAAAGAAATCAAGATTATAAAGTTATTCAGATTGATCTCTATAAGGAATAAAGGAGGACCAGTTGGTCTTAGACATGTTAAAGATCACACTACATGTTAATCCACACTACACACTCATATTTAATTTATGTTATTTGATTGTATTGACATATGTGACTATTGAGGGTTTAGTTACGAACTAATGTAACAAAAATCGCTTTAATCCTATGTTGATATAATTGATGGACGGGATTGATATAGATGTATTTGGAAATGATAACAATATTTTGAGCTCTTAAGATTGTAATATACAATTGAAGGAAATATTATATGACCCAAGTGGGAGATTGTTTGAATTATTTCTAATATTTGGGTACATATATTATTTAATAATTGTATATTAGTTGTTATCATAATAAAGATTAAAGTCCAATTAAAGTGATCTATTAAAGTATAAAGATTATGATGCTTATTTAGACATCTATAATAAATGTGGGGATATATTTGTGTAGAAGTAGAAATACCATTTATTATTTTGTTGATGGACCGAATAATAAATGGGTATATTAGGACTAAGTCCCCAACCCATATACATAGCCTACCTAATTTGTTTCTCTCATCGAACAATAAGGTTTCTGTTCATCTCTCAAGAACACAAAAGAAGGGTTATCGATATAGGGTTGGAAGACTTAAACCCACCCACAAGACATTCCATATTCAGACATTCTGATCCAGGTCTAGATCAAGAACAAGAAGATCCAAGATCAAGAGACGATCCAAGATCAAGAGAAGATCAAGAAGAAGATCAAGAAGAAGAGAATAACGAAGAACGACTTAATGGACCGTTCTTCATTCAAGATCCATGTACGTTTCCGCAATTACAGTTTATCTCAATTTATCGACATATAGTATATAGATTATAGACTTAAGGATTAAATATTTAGATGAAAGATTCTAACAAAAAAAAAATTATTAATTTAGAAGAAAAAATATTAATTTAAACACAAGTGTACAAGATAACATAGACAGTATATATAAAACATTTGGATTCACCGTATATATCCATACTAAGGAATCATCCCATACTAAGTAATCATCTCATATCTCTCTAAATTTGGGTGAATGAATCTATTCATGCGGGGTCTATTTTTTATACTCATAGTGTCTCTTTTTCTTTCTTATAATTATAATTTAAAAACTTTATTTTATAATATTTATGTTTAATTGATAAATTTTTATTTATAATTCTAAAAAAACAAAAGTGATTAGTAATTTAATGAGAGATGTTGTAATGTAGGGTAAGATGTTTGAAGTTTTAAGTTTTTGAAAGCTGTTAATATCTTATGACATATTTAAATATTTTTTATATTTAAAATATATATAATATATAAAATAATAGTAACAATTTATATTTTTAATTAAATAAAATATAATAAAAATGAGATTAAGATATTAATACTAATTTCATTACAAAATAATAATAATATTTCTTTAATAAATCATGGTAATAATAAAATAATCTAACTAAACACTTTATTTTTATCTATTATATCCATTTTCATTTCCAACCTTTATCCATCTCATTCCTATTTCATTTTGTTATTTGAATTAAGCCTCTCACCCTTAAAAAGAAAAAAATAAATCAATCAATCAAGTTTTTAAAATATGAAATGATACAATACATAATAAGTTACTTGAAACAAATTAACTCAAAAAGATCCAAAGCTCCTAGAGTTGGGTCAGGATTTAGTTTGTAAAGTTATTTGATTTCATTCACTCCAAAGATCAACATAAAGTGTTTGTAACAAGTTTTGGAGTAAAAAATGATAAATTATGACCTGGGAATAAAAACAAAGTCTAAGATGATGAAATCAATGGAGGATACAACAGATAGTGATGATATTGCAGGTACTTAGAAGAGTTACAACATTAATAAATAGTTTTGAATTCAATAAACATAAAATCATGTAATTGTTCCATCTAATTTCTTGAGGCTGGCAATCATCTGTTGTTGTGTAAAGATGTTACCATCAGGTGAACTCAAAAAGAAGACATGCCTACTAGGAATTGGAGGAGACCAAAGACCACTTTTAGTACAATCGAAATCGAATTCTGAAACGTCTGAGAACTTAAGGAGAAGCCTGTTGGAGACAGAAATCGGTACCATCTGTACTCTCAAATTACCTGCCGGAGATGTCGACATGTTAATAATCTAACTAGCTATAACTTGATTTTGAACATATTTAAGGTTAGATCCAGAAACAGAGATGTATGAAAAAGGACTACGTGAATGGGTGTAAGCAATCATATTGGAGATAAAGAATGGAACGTGGATCCATCATCCATGATTATATATATAAAAAAAAAAAAAAAAAACATTTATAATTGCATTAGCTGGTCTTGATCTACCTAGCTGTTCTATCATTGGTACTAAATTACTAATTAAACTTATGCACGTGATTATCAAAGAAGAACAAGATGATTATAAGAAAGTGAAGTGGGTACCTGGAATCTGCAAAGAGGACACACATTATTGAGATTAAGCCACTTATAGATGCATTCACCATGGAAAACATGTCTGCAACATCCCATTCTTTTCAACTCCCTTTCATCCATAGAACTCAACTCATCTTGACAAATTACACAATTTTCTCCGCCATCTAATTCCGCTGCGGAACAGATTTCCATCTTCGGCCACCACCTCATCTCCTCTTCCAATGAAGTCTCTGGCAGCCTCACCTCCCCTTCTTCCATAAAATCTATCAAATCTTCTTCATCAAATTCTTCTTCTTCTTCATCAAATTCTTCTTCTTCATCATCATCTTCTTCTCCTTCTTCTTCATCATAACTTTTAGAATCCACAGACTTTTCCACATAAATTGTCACAAAAAACGGTAGAATCTTCTTGTTTTGATTGTCTGGCTCAATCGCCAGATTCTGAGCTACTTTATGGATAGACTCCATCATACTTTCGTTTGGCTGGACACCCACATCGTCTACCATGCCGGAGACGATGGCCCACAGGACTTGCTTACCATCGGACAATAAATTCTCACGCGGAATTATAAATGAATCACTGTTCTCCCTTGTTTGAACTACTTCACTACCCACATCTGAAATATAGATAGTGGTGAAACTAGCCACAACCAAAATATAGAAGTAGAGTTTGTCGTCCGCCGGAACCTCTACATTATCATCCTCAATCACACTGAAATGCAACGGCCATGCCTTGCAATAAGGATCCTTATCAATATCCATTGATTGATTGATTGATTTATCAATTTAAAAACATAGATTGGATCCACAGAATAATCTTTTGCATAGAGAGAGAATGATAGAGATTTTAATATTTTTTTATACAAGACAATGAGATTGGAAGAGTTTTAAAAAAATAAATTCTTAGCAATAAATAATTTCAAAATTTGTATCCAATAAAAAACAAACAATTATTTTTTTATTAAGACAATATATATACCCTATCAAAAACATTAATTAAAATATTATAATTATATCATTTTTTTATTATTATTATAGTCTTAATTTTTTAATTAATTTTATAACATGAAATTGAAATAATAAGTTAGTAATAAAAATAAATCAAATATTAATAATAATTAATATAATAATATTATACAATTATTTAATTTCATTTTTTAATAAATATAATAATATTATTCAATAATATTAATATTTAATTAATAAATTAATAACTAATATGTGTAAAATTTTATTATATTTAATAAAAAAAATAAAAAAAATAATAATTTTTGATCAAATTTATTTATAAACTAAATTATATTTCAAGAATTTTGTACTAATCAATTTAAAAATAATTTGAAATAACACAGTAAAGTAATTAACGAAAAAAATTAAAAATAAAAAATCTTAAATATATATTTAATAAATTTGGTGGTAAGCCATATAAACATTATAAGTTACTAATATTAATATATATATATATATATATATATATATATATATATATATATATATATTTAAGAGAACATATCCTAATTTGTAAATAAAAGTATTTTTAATATATTTAAAAGTATCGTTGAAAAAACATTAATTAAATAGGATCCTCTTTTAAATTAATTGTTCTTTTTCAAATCTTTCTCTTTTAATAATTGTTATTGACACCTATATTACTTGTCGTTATCCCTTTTTTTAAGTAATCGGTCTTTATAAAATTTTCTGTCTTTTTATCTGAAACATGTATACAGAGTTTCTGATGTGTACCAGCTATGTCGTTTTCAATTAATTGGCATTTTTCAAACAAAATTGTCTTTTCAATTAATTGGCATTTTTCAAACAAAATTGTCTTTTGTAAGTTTCTCAAAACCCTCTCCCTACATCTGCATGTTTTCCAGCACATAAATATTCCATTTACTGTATAAAGAAAAAGTAAATTTTATATATGAGGCTGGAGGCTGTCCACTGTTTTTATAATTTCTTGTATAAAGAGAATGAGAGAACAATATTTTTACAAGATAAACTTATAACTTATCAAAATCAATAATTAAAATATTATAATTATATGATTTTTAATTGTTTTTTATTATAACTTTTATTATTTTAATTAATTTTATAGTATAAAATTCAATTAATAAAAATTAATAATTAATATAATAATATTATATAATCAGTTAAAGTATATATTAGTGTTGTAAGATATTATTCTAACTTTTAATAATTTTTATAAAAATTAATTTATAAACTCAATTATTTTGGTACAGTGTGTTGGGTTACACAAGTTGTATCTGTGTCGTGCCAAAACAAAGGCTAACCTAAACTTTTTAGTTAATTTTCAAAATATAGTTTTTATACTTTATTTGGGATATGGCAAAAGGTACATTATTTTATTTATTTATAAATAGTATAATATTTATTTATTTCAATGAATTTTAATTAAAAATTTCTTATAACTAAAGAATTTTATGTATAAAATATTTTAATTAAAAAAGTTAAACTAACATTTTATTTATTAAATAAATAAACTAAGTTATTAAAAGAATGAATGGACTAGGCTAAGTAATCAAGCTCAAACCCATATTTTATTCTTCCATTATTTTTTTTTTGTAAAAGAGAGGCCCAAAACAAAGGTTTTTTTTTTAATTTTTTTTTTTTGTTGATTTAAAAACAATTAATGCCCAATTCAGGGCCATCCATTATTGTTATTTTTAAATTATTCCATTTTTTAATTGAAGTTAATCAACAAAATAAACAGTCAAAACAATTTAAAAATAAAATAAAATAGAGTTACTTAAAATAATAATAGTTTATTATTTGATTTAGTACTTTTATTTGTTAGAAGTAATTAATATGTGATACACAAAAACAATAAGATGAAATTTAGCTTATTAGCATTGGTAGTATATAGTGGTATGTGTTAGATTCTCTTTATACTAAAATTTGATAAAATTTATACAATTTTTATATTACTAATTTTTTTATACAATTTCATATAAGATATTTTTTTTTATTATATTGTATTTATTTATACTTATACAACTGTACAACTCAAATGATCCCTATCTAGTGACTATAAAATTAATAAAATTATTTAAACAATAAAATGAAACAGAAAATATAAATCTCTAAAATATAGGAATTTTGTAAGTTATACAATTGTATAAATACAAAGGAAGAAATATGATGAAAATAAAAAAAAAAAAAAATAATTTTATGAAGTTATCTAACAAAACTCGTACCATAAAATATATATTCGACAAAGTGTAAACAAAAATAACAAAATTTATATAATTTTCTAGAGGAATAGTACTAAATAAAATTTCAATTTAAGTTTTTTTTATTAGACAACTTTATTTATTATAATTTTTTTAATTTGATGAAAGTTTCATCAACTTAAACATATTATTTATTTAACATATTAACAAATGAAACACAAATATAAAAAATGATGTATATTAGGACAATAATATTTAATTATTCAAAACCACTTATTCAATATATAACAATAAAATAAATTAGATAACAATGTTTATATCAAAACTAACTTTACATTCTTTAATTTTTTTAATTTAATTTCACAATGACTTTATGAATGCAGTTTATACTGTTTTTGTTTTAATTTATCCTTATTGTTTATTGTATTAAAGAAGATTTTAAACCAAATGCACATGAAGTACACAACTTCAACGTTAAGATCATCCACATTTAAAATTTCAAATATGAAAATTGTTTCTAAAATATTTTTCTATAGATCATCTTGACAATATAAAGTTGCACTTTCAATTTTTCTTTTCAAATTAATTACTATAAAACTTTCCATATACATTTTAAAATTGTCTATCAAGACAAATAAAATTATGTATAAACAAAAATAATTGTATTAAAATAATACCCAAACTAGTCAAACACTCTTTCTTTTAATTGTTAAAAAATGTACAACTATTGTAATCACAAACAAAAACATAATTTCTTAATTTGGATAAACTATAGTTTATTTATTTAATATATTAATTGAAATATATTATTTTAAAACTAAAAATTAGTATACAATAGTTATGATATTTTTGTTTTTGTTAATTGTTTTAAATATTTTACTAAATTAATAATAGTAAAAAAAATGATATTATAATTGAGTTCTAATTAATTTTACTTATAATTAATTTATAAAATAGTTAAGTTTACTAATTAATTTTGACAACAAAATGTTTTTTAATTTATATTTAATATAATAAAAGGTTAAACTTATTAATTATTAAAATAAAAATAAATTTTATAATATAAAAGTTAATTAAAAAAGAAAAAAATAAAATTAATGGAAAAATGTTATTATTAAAAATATATTTAAATAAATGAAATAATTTCATTTTAATTAAAGTTAAAACATTTAAATATATTAAATAAATTTATTATGCATATTTGCTTATAAATTATTAAAAATTTATTTATATGTATATATTATTTATTCTCACTTATTTAAAGAAATATTCAATGTTGATGACTCTCTCTGTAGACCGTCCAACCATCATTTTTTTTTTAAATATAATTTTTACACTCTTTTTAATTTGTCATTGAAATTGGACTAAGCAAAGTACAATATTTTATATATTTATTTATAAATAATATTTTATTTATTTATTTTAAAGAATTTCAATTGTATTTTATTTGGACATGTTAAACTAAAATTATATTTATTAAATAAATGAACTAGGCTAAGTTTTATTTTGTAATAAAATAATAAATGTATTAAATAAGTCATCAAACTCTCCCATATTATGTTTTATATTATGAAAAAAGGAGTCCCAAAACAAATTTTTTCTTTTTTTCACCTTGATTTAAAACCAATTGAAAACTGAATTTGGCAATCAATTTAGAGAATTGTTATTTTTAAATTATTAATTTCTTTTAATAAAAAATTTAATTAAAATAAACACCCAAAATAGCATAATGGAAATAGTCGGCATAAAAGGAAAAATAACATGAGTTCGATTTCTACCGAAAAACGCTTTAAACGGAGAGTTATGGTTGTAGTGTGTCATGTTAGCTTTAAATAATTCAATTTATTTTATTAAAATAGTTGATTAATTATAAACTCGTAAAATTGATATGTTAATCAAAATTGTAATAAATTAATTTTAAAAAATATTATAATAATTATTATTTATATATAATTAAATATTTATACATAAAAATTTAAAAAATATATAAACTAATAAATAATTATAATAATAATAATAAATAAATGACACTATTAAAAGTTAGGAAAATGAATGAGGTGTGGGATGGAGATATAAAATAAAAAATAATATTAATGAAAAAAGGGTTTTTGGTAACATCTTCTGAAAATCATCCACGTCTCCGTGATCCTCTCTCGAAATGAGTTATTTCTAAACTAAAACGTTATGAAATTCCTCCCCTATTTGTACCTTCAAGATCTGATCTAACTTTTGCAAAGCAAAGCTTATCGGAAAATGGTATATTCTTAAGTACAAAACCCTAATTTGCTCTTTTGTGTTGTAGTTTTTTTATTTCATAGTATTAAATCATTATATGAGCAAGTAAATTGATAACATGTTTATAATTCAAGTTGTTTTTAATATGAAATTAATGCTTAGTTTTTAATTTAAATTATTTTTAATATGAGCATGTTTATAAAACTGGGGAGGTAACGTATTAAAAACTGTATTTATGTAGTATCGACAAATAAAACTGAGATTCTTATAGTGTCAACCTTTTTTTTAGATTAAAAGTTTTTATGATCATTTAGAATGTGTAAATACGAGTTTATTTGTTAGTAAATTGAAATATATATATAACAAATTTTCATGTAAATCATTTTACAGGGCCATATATAATGATTCATTGTTTTATGTAAAACGATTGTCACATTCATGTAAAGCGTTTGACACATATGTCAAACGATCTACTAAAATGCTTCCCTCTATTGTGAAAATTTTGTTTTTAGGTTAAAAAATTCTGTAATAATTTAAAATATGCAAATACAATTTTTATTGTTTGAAAATTAAAATATATACATCAAATTTTCATGTAAATTATTTGACAAGACCATGTAAAACGAATCACTACCTAATGTAAAACGATTGTCAACTTTATGTAAGGCGTTTCACACATTTATGTAAAGCGATTTACTAAAGTGTTTTACTCTATTCTGAATGATTTGATTATAAGTTAAAAGTTGCTATAATTATTTAGAATAGGTAAATATAACTTTTAATGTTTGAAAATTAAAATATATATAACAAATTTTTATGTAAATTGCTTGATAGGGAAATTTAAAGCGATTCACTACTTCATGTAAAATAACTATCACCTTCATGTAAAGAATTTCACACCTTCATGTAAACCGATTGCCACTCTCATGTAAAGCGTTTCACACCTTCATGTAAAGAGAATCACTCTCTATTGTGAATGGAAAACTAATAAGTAATTGCTCTCTTATTTATTAGTTCTCGCGATTTATTAAGTTTCATGGATCAACCATCTACATTCTTGTCCGATTTTCCAATTTCCAATGTTGTTGATGTTCATCTATCAAATGTTGTTTAGGTTAAAATTTTGGCAGTTGGAATGACATTTTCATCAAAAATTGAACTACGCGAATATTATAATACATATGCCCAAACTAGTGATTTTGACATTTGCAAACAGAGAACCAAATATGGAGACAATGAGAAGAAAAAATACTTCACATTGCATGTGTTGAAAATGAGTTTAAAGTATTGAGAGCCAAAATTATTTTACAACCTCAGTCTTTCACTAAGACAAAATTTAAGGCAAAAAATAACATTGTTGTTCGGAATGGAGGTGGATTTGTGAGAACTAGTGTCTTTCTTGAGCATAATCTTCTGTTGAGCTCAAGAAAGTCACAAAATGTTAGATCTCACGTTATTTTGGATTCGATATCAAAGAGAAAATTTGAATAAAATGATGAAGATAAGATAACTTTGGCTAAGAATTTTCAATCATTTGTAGTGGAGGTGAGAGGTTATAATAAATTATCATTTGACAAGAGATCTGTAGAAATTTCAATTTAAAAGCTAGAATGTAAGGATGCCAATTTGAAACTGTTCCGCGATAACCGAACTAAATTTCCCCGTTTGGGGCGGATTTTCCTCGAAATCGAATAGGGATGGGTGGGGATGATATTTGTATCCCCACCCCAACCTGTCCCGATATCACCTCGATTCTATCACGAATACTATAAATACAATTAAATATATAAAATCACCAATATATTTATTTATTCATTATAACTTATAAGAGTCGTAAGTTTATTTCTTTATAATAATATAAAATTTCAATATATTTTAATATATATTATAAAAAATTCGTTTATATAATTTTATTGTATAATTTTTATTATTTTAAAACATATTTTATAAATGGTGCCCCGCGGAGATTCCCTGAAATCGAACGGGACGGGGATTATATTAAAAAAATCTTTAAAATAAAAATGGGCAATGATGATAAATGCATTTCTCGCCTCGAACCGCCCTATTGTCATCCCTGCTAGAATATTGAGGTTAGAGAATGGAGATTCAAAAGAGTTAAGTAATTATTTCTCCCAAATGTAAAATATGTTCTTAAACTTTTACTACATGTTTGACTTAGACGAGGAATCTCGGATAAAAATGTGTTTTGAATAGATGGAAAATATCGGTCAACTTATGAATACTTATCAGATGTCAACACTTTTGATACAACATATATGACCAACCGCTATGACATGCCTTTTGCTCTATTTGTCGGGGTCAATCATCGAGGCCAATCAATTTTTCTTAGATGTGCCTTATTATCAAATGAAGATTTAGAGTTGCTCACTTAGTTGTTCAAAACTTGGCCGACATGTATGTATGGTTGTGCTCCAAACGCCACAATGACTGACCAATGTCAATCAATGAAAATTGCAATTGAAAAGGTATTTCTGAATTCCCATCATCGTTATTCTCTCTAGCATATTATGAAAAAAAAACTCTCTACAAAATTAGTCGTTCAAGCTTAATATAAAATGATAAAGAAAGTAATGAAGGACATTATTTATAACTCCATTACAATTGAGTAGTGTGATGACAATTGATTCAAAATGATAATAGAGTTTAAATTGGATAATAATGATTGATTGAATGTGTTGTATGTGGAACAAAGTAAATGGATTCATGTGTATGCTAAAAGCCACTTCTAGTTAGGTATGTCAACATCTCAAAGAAGTGAAAATATGAATGCATTTTTTGATAACATTGTACATTCAAAAACATCACTAACGCAATTTGTTGAGCAATATGAAAGGGCTTTGAAGAAGAAGATTGTTGAGAAGAAAACGAAATTAGATTTTCAGTCTTTTAACTCGTTCATACCAATTGTCAGTGATTATGCATTGGAAATACAATTTTAGAGTGTCTTTAATAATTATATATTTAAGTTGTTTCAGAAAAGAATGAAAGGTTGATGTTTTGCGATATCTCCATATTCAAAGAAGAAGGGAAAACTTCTATATTGGTGTTGAGTCACTAAGTTTAGTTTGCGTGATTTATATTTTTTTTATAATTTAAGTAGATAATATTTCTCTTATTTATTTTGTTAACTCTTTTAAAAAAATTCTTTCATCTTATGGGTATGTGATGTTAAATATTTGGTCTGAACTGAATTCGAATTCATCGAATTCAAATAAACCGAATTCAAATTTATTCAAATTGGTTCGGTTTTCGAAGATACTTATCGAAAACTCGAATAACTCAAAAACTGAACTGATGAACACCCTAGTCACGATAAATTTAAATTTAAAACTATTTAAACTTTATAAGATATTAGGGCTGTGAAAAAAACCGGAAAACCGGTAACCCAATCGAACTAATAGTTAACCGATTTTATTTTAGCGGTTTATTGGTTAACCGGTTCTAACGGTTCTAGTTAACTGGTTTTTACCAGTTAAACGGTTCGGTTTACCTATTTTTCTAACGATTTAATCGTTAAACCGATAATAATTTAATTATATATTTTTATCTTTTATAATTTGTATTAATTATTTTATAAATAATAGATATATTATAAATAATATTAATAATTTATAAATAATTTTTATTTTTTATTTTTAAATTTTAAATTATAAATTTTATAGAATTATTTTTAAAACACACTATAATTTATATAAAATTTTATAAAAATAAATTAAAAACAAACTGAAATAATTTCATTAAAATATGTAAAAAAACTTTATAACGATACAATAACTTGAAATTATAAATTAACAAAATCAAAATAGTTAAACAAATTAAAACTTGATGTCTTCAACATTCGCTTCATATTTTAACTTTCTGTCCAACACTTGGTTGGTGAAAGACTAATCGACGTAATTAATTTAAATTTTATCAATAACATATAAAAAGCTAACAAAATAGCTATAAAATATATTATAATAAAATTATATATTATAACATATTTTTAAATATATCAATAAAATGTATTATAATAATATAATATATTCTAATAATAATATATTATATTATAAATAATATAATATATTATAATGGAGGAAAGAATGGAGAATAGTATAATAGGAAAGTGTAATAAATAATTAAAAAAAATTATTTCATAAAATTATTTCTTAATTTAAAAAATTAAATTATCTGTTCTTGGTTAAACCCGGTTAACCGACCGAAACCGACTAAAACCGGTATAACCAGAACAGGTAAAACCGATATTAGGTTAACCGATTTATAAAATAAAAGGCAAAATCGGTCTTAACCGGTTAACCGGCCGGTTGAACACCCTTATAAAATACTATTATTTTATTTGGTTACATAAAATATATAATATATATATATATATATATATATATATAATAGTTCATTAAAAGAATATATCATAAATTTTAAATATTTTTTTTAATATAAAAGCATTATTTAAAAAAAATGAAATGAAATTAGATATATCTTACTTATTTTTATCGGATGTACACCCATATTACATTTGAGGCTTATTCGGATTAGATTATTTAAATAACTTGGAGAAAAAAAAAATAATTAAAAAGATGATTTTGAGTATTTGATAATTGTTTTGATAAAAAAATTCTTAAATGTATTGATATATATATAAATAATTTTTTAAAAATCATTTTAATATTTTATTTAATGAGATTAGTAATGTAATAAATGAAAAAATATTGGAAATGGTTTGAATTAAAAACGTCTATATTTTTAACTGGTCTTTATCAAAACTTGTTGTCACCTATATTACTTGTCATTATCCCATTTTTAATTAATTGGTCTTTTGTAACTTTTGTTGTCTTCTTATCTGAAACATAAATACAGAGTTATTGATGTACACCTATCCCGTTTTTTATTAATTTGTCTTTTTCAAAAACATTTGTCTTTTTCAAAAACATTTGTCTTTTTATCTGAAACATAAATGTAGAGTTTCTCGAAGACCTCTCCTACATATGCATGCTTTCCAACACATCCTCCATTTACTGTATAAAAAAAGTAATTTATTATATATGAGATTGTACATTGTTTTAATAATTTCTTTCCCACTGTTTTAGTTGCCCATTGTTTTAATAATTTCATTCCCACTGTATTATATATGAGATTGCACATTGATTTAATAATCTTTTCCCCCACTGTTTTAATGGCCCATTGTTATAATTATTTGGTTTCCATTGTTGTCATAATTTATTGTACAAAGAGAAGGAGATAACCAGGGTTTTATAAGATAAATTTATACCTTACAGGAAAAATTATCAAGGTGACCCTTAAATTATTTTCATCGCTTACTTTTAGCCTTTAAACTATTTTTGAAAACAAATAGGGCCTTAAACTTTCAGAAAGGGTCACTAGTGGCTATTTTGTCATTATTTTCGTTAAACATAACAATTTTAACTAAAAGCCTCCAACAATTATGATAGTTTACTTTTGGCCCTCCAACTATTTTGATAGTTAATTTTTAACCCTTGAATTATTTCTCCCCAAAACTATAACCATATTCAATCTTGACTATTTTTTATTTTATTTTATGACCAAATTTGAAAATAATTTGGTTCTATTGTAATCTATCAATGTTTTTTTTACCAATTATAATAGAGTTTTAAACAATTGTAAATTCCTATTTTATTTTATTTTGTTTTATACAATATGATAAAAATTGTGAATGTGATTAAACAATTATAACATCAATATCAGGCAAATAATATTCATTAAAAAGTACTAAAAACATTTATAATCATCTTTTACATAAAAATACAAAAAATTACAGTTAAAAATATAAAAACGGTAACATTACAATTAATAAGACAAAACATTGCAGTTAAAAAGATAAAAAAATTTCTCTGGTAGTTTATAATATTCATATACTAAGCCCTAAAATATTGATTTTTTCATCATCATCGGCTTTATCCTCTGCTTTTGACTAGTCACTGCAGTTAAAAAGAAAACGACTATAATTAAAAAGACAAAAGATCTACCATATAATGTAAATACATTAATCAATTAAACAAATCTACTTACATATTGGGTCTCTTCCTTTTTAATACTCATCATTCATCCTTTTACATCTTACAAGTTTTACCATTGTGGCATGAGTTTCCACACTTCTTAAAGTGGATGACCACATACCTCCTCATCTTTTTTCCATAGTCTTTTCTCTCGTCTAGTTCTTTTTTCTTCTTGCTTTCTTGGGTCTAACTGGATGAACCACACAAACGGGAGGATCCAACTGCAATCCTAATGATGAAGTTGGCCATATATCTTTATTGTTGATTGGGTATAAGACATGATGATAAATAGTGATGAATAATTCTTTTCTGTAACACTTGTCAACACATTCATGCACTTTTAGGCCATGTTGCTTTAAAGCAACTATAGCATGACAGCATGGTAATCCTGATAGTTCTCACAATCCACAACTACATATTTTTTTCCTAACATCAACATCAAACTGATGTCCATTAGGCCCCCTAAACTAGTAGCCGTCCACACCATTATAAATTGACCTCCACTTAAAAGATTTTTTTATCCTTTCTTCTCTGTATTGTTTCCATTAAAAATTCTCTAATACTTTCCATTAAAGAAAGAATTTGTTTATCCCTCATCTCAAGTATATGAGAATTGAAAGAATCACATAAATTGTTTGTCAGCATATCACATTTAGTATCAGGTTTAAAGAAAGCCTTACACCAATGTGATGGATGAGGGGCATCAGTCACCCACTTGAATGCTGCTTCATCATAATGTTTAAGAGATTCCATTTCCTTGTTGTGCACATCCACATCCGCACTTCTAGCAATTGTCCATAACATTTGTTTTAACAACTTCCCTGGATGTTTTTTTTAAATTACTATACAAATATTGAACACAAAATCTATGTCCAGCATTTGGTAATACCTCGAATAGGGCTCTACTCAGTCCCTAATTTCATTTTCAAGTGTATTAGTATATTTACATAATATGTACATAAAATAATAATATAACCTTAAACATATTAGTTTCTTACATTTTGCTGATCTGATATGAATGTATACTGGAAAGAGTTAATTATTTGTAGATCCTTTGCTAGAAGCTCCATAAACCATTTCCATTGAACGGTTTCCTCTCACTCCACAACTTCCCAAGCTATTGGCCACCATCCTTATTAGGATCAAACCCAATTATAGTCAACAATTGGCCTGGATATGGACCTTTTATATGACATCCATCCAATCTTATGATGGGACGACAATATCTAAATCCCTCTTTCAATGGGCCTAAGCAACAATATAGGCACATGAATCTGCAGTTTCCATTTTCATTTCGGAAAGGAGTGAACTCAACCTCCATAGTTTAGTTTGGGTGAGTTCGCTTAATTTGTTTACAGTAATTCCACACAAGTTTGTATTGATCAACTACATTCCCTTTTATACTATTCACTGCCATAGTTTTAGCTTTGTATGCTACAACTTTACTTTTTGGTGTTATAATCTTCATCCACTGTCTGTCTTAATTCTCTAACCGGAATCTTAAAGTTTGCCCTGATTCTTTCCTCATATCGATTTGCCAACCTCCTTGTGTACTATTTCTTACTGAAATTGTTGCAATACGCCTTGAATCTTGTGCACTCTTTCTTACTGAAATTGTTGTATTATACTTTGAGCCTTGTACACCCCTTGTACTCTTTTTTATCGAAGTTGTTGCAGTATGACTTTGGCCCCTTTTCGTTCTTCTAACTGGAGTTAGTTCGGTTGACAATTCATTTTCAATCGAACAATAAACCTCAATCAATCTTCCCTTGTTTACCCACGTACGCATATTCATAACATCAACATTGTTTACAATGTTCCTTATGTTACATTTCAAAGGTTCACTTGGTTCCACATACGAGGAGAACATATTATTGTTGTCATACCCTAGGTCTTTATCTATTGCCTTAATCTCTTGGAAAAACAATCTATCAACATCACCACCAATGTATAATAATCCATCACTTCTTCCTCCATGATAAAGTTTAATGCTGAAAAATTCATACTCAAGACCTGTAACCCAATATATGTACATTGAAATAGTATAGAAGTTAGAAGAATATATGAATATTGTAAACTTGATATCAATGCATTTTAATTAGAGAAAAATGCTAAATATCTTATCAAGTATATTATATAAACTAGTAACTCTGTATTACTTAAACAAGAAGTCTCAAGTTTAAGTGCACTTCCAACTAAAACAGTTTCAGCACAAAGCTGAAGTTGTCTATAAGTTACTACAATAATAACTAGTTCAAATGATCTTTTACCTAACTAGAAGAATTATTATATTACATAAGAAATGTACTATTTTCTTTCCTCTAGTCTCTTTTCCTAATAAAGATAAATATATAGAAAAATTAGGTACAAATGAGATAACTATAGCTAATACATGGAGAAATATATTTAAAATTAATATCTTTAGGAAGAAAACTAAGAACTAGGTATACAACAACAAATACTTACCGCATACTCGATTGGAACTAAAATCGCAATTTCTAAGTCTAATCATCCAAGCCATTGCTCTGATACTATGAACTTTATCTTCTGTCTCTCTTTATCCCTCTAGAAGACCATTCTTTCGCATCGATCGCAACTTAGGGCTTCTCTACTTCTCTAGGAGACCATTCTCTTTACAAATCTATGGAAAAGAAGAAAGATGATATTAGGTAGGTAGGTTGTCGTAGAGAAGATGTAAAGTCAAGAATGATGGTTGAAAATGAAGAGTCGTTATGATAATTGAAAATGAGGGTTTTAATTATAGATGTTATGCTGTAACGGAAAAATTGACAGAAGGGCCTTTAGTGACCCTTTTTGATAGTTTATGGGCCATTGATGACCTTTCAGAAAGTTTAAGGGGTAATTTGTTTTAAAAAGATATTTTTAAGTGCTAAAGGTAAGCGATTGATGTAATTTGAGGGTCACCCATGTAATTTTCCCATTAAAAATATTAATTAAAATATAATTATATCCATTTTTTTTATTATAACTTTAATTATATTAATAAGAATTAATAAATAAATAAATATTAGTATAATAATATTATATACTAATTAAAGTGTAGGTAATTTCTGTGAAATTTGATACTAATTTATAACATTAAAATAAACTTATTGTATATACTCTATTTTTTAAGATGTTTATTTAAATAAATAAAATATTTAAATTTTAATAATTAATAAGTTCAAAATTTTATTATATTATAAAAAAGTACATAAATTTTATAAAAATTAATTTGCAAAGTCAATTATTTTAAAAAAATTATATACACAGAAAAATTATAAATATATAAACTTAAATTAAAAATATAATTATAAAAATAAAAGAATATGTTTATATTTTATATGCAATGCCGGACCTGAGATTTCGAGGCCTGATGCGGCACAAAACTTGGTGCCCTCAAAACATTATATTCATACATATATTTTTTTATCGATTTAAATATAATAATATTTGTAACATGAATTTTAGAAATAAAATATCATCAAAACAATATGTCATAAGTAAATACTAAAAAAACAAAGAAGATCCAAACAAAATATAAAATTCATGTTCCGAACTAGTACATAGTCACTTGAATATTACTTGTCTCGCATTTTTTGAAGCGAAAATATTGATCAAGTTTGCATAATCAACTTTCTCAATAATGTTTTTCTCGATCAATGTCACTTTTAGGCAACTTACATCGTTCTCATTTAAAGACTGTTTTGGGTCTTCATTGCGAAGTTCATTCAATTCACCATGTTCCCGATCATTCAACTTATCATCAATGTCATTCTTGCTTCACTTGCTCTACTATTTGATCGCTTGTGAAATACTTATTAAGGATTCCTACTTGGCTTTGAATTAAAGCATCTTCCTTTTATTTTTTCTTTATTTTTTCTGCCCCAAACAATTATTTAATTATAGGAGGCATGCTTGATAAAACTCTAAATGCTAATCTACATTAAAAATTAACCAGCATTCTATGAATCTATGATTAACCACAATGTTGCACTTCCGCTATGCAATAATGCAAGATACAGATTGTGAATCCACCAATCCACCAGACAAGTCCTAAACAACAAAAAATAATCAAGTAAATCGAACCAAAATCTTACCGAAATCGGAGGAAGAACTCTAGTGGGCAGTGGAGCAGTGCCGAGAAACAAGGCTGGAATGAGCGAAAAAGGCCCAAGAACTCGGGGAAGGAGACGACCGAGTTTTCTGCTCTGATTCTGGAAAACTGGAGAATCGACGATGGGCTTGGGGTTTGGGGGAAGTGTTTCCTTTTTTTCCAGAATGCTTGTTCTTATTTTTTTTCCTTGATTTTGTTGATAAATGGGAATCGTGCGATTCTTTTTTCCAAGTAAGATAGTGTTTTTATTTTTATTTTTCTGGAGTCAAATTAAGTTAGGGCTTATCATTGATAGGTTATCAATTATTATTTATGGGTTTTTTAAAAATAAGTTCATGAACATATCATTATATATATTTTTTTTTGAAGATTTTGGTGCCTCAAAAATATTTGGGTCTGAGGCAATTGCCTCACTTATTACACATCAGGTCCGGGCTTGTTTATATGATACATAACATATAAGATTTAATTTATTTTAAAAACTATTTTTTAATAATTTAGTTTTAATTTATATTTTAGATATAACATATAAAATTACTTAATAACTAATGATTAAAGATAAGTTTTTTATATTTATTTTAATATATATATATATATTATAATTAATAAAAATATACACAACAAATTTAAAAAAAATTTAAAAATTATTTTGATTATTTTCGAATAAATAAATTTAAATAATTAACTCCCAAGCCAAATCTAGTTAAACAATTAATTGGATTAATTATTGTAATAATAAAATCTTAAACTAATTAAAGATAATGGCCAAATAAAATATATAAAATAATTCAGTATAAATATTGTACCTATTTATCTCAAATTAATTTTAGAAAAAGTCAAGGGGATTAAAATAAATAATTTATGATGAATTTTGTATCCATTTTATTCAAAATAAATTGTTAACTCAAAAAATATAATAAATAAAATAAATTGACAAAAAAATGTCATATTTATTTTAAATATTTTGTGTATTTTAAAGATTTAAAAAAAACCAAAATGATGAAAGAAAAATCAATTTCAAATAAATCTCAAGGTTTTAAATAAAAATAAATTTGTAGTTGAGTGTAGCTAAAATCCAAAAAAAATGTTATAGTCAAAATTGCGACATTCGGATAGGCGCTGAATTTTCATCCAACGCCTAAGAACGTCGTGTCTCCCGCTGCAACGGAAAAAGAGACATGCGCAAAACAACAAATGGATTCTCCAACACCGTCTCTTCCAATGCGGACAAAATACCCGCGTGCTAACGTAATGCTGACGCGTCCGCGTTTTGCCTAGGCTCTTCGTCTTTATCGCGGCGACGGGAGGATATAAACATTAACCATCTTTAATTTTCAAAGATAGAACTCTACCATTTCTTGACCATTTAGAATGATTCAAAAAGTGAATTCATCACCCTACTTCGGTGATCATTTTCCATACATCTAGAATCGTAATTACGACCTACATCAACAATTGACCGGAAGAAAAACCAAAAGACCATTGATGGCTTTTGACTAATTAAGGACAAATTGATCCTCAAACTAACTTCAGGAGGCTATAAACAGTCTTCCTTGATAAATTCAAAGGCAAGTGAACCACTCTCAAGACCTCAATCAAGAAATTTCATAAATTCGTCATTAAAGCTCCAAAGCTTTTGGATTTTGGAAATTATGTCTAAGACATCAAAGCTTGGATTCAGGCAACACTAAAGCTTCTCTAAGGTCTAGGAGTATTCTCTAATCTTTGGTAAGTTCTAATCATCCTCTATTTTGAATTACCAGTTTGAATTATAATTTTTACATTTCAATTTTGATAGTTCGGTATATTGTTTGGTTAATCGATTTCTTGATTAAGAAACGATCTAAAGATCATTTGTGATCTGTCTGTTGAAGTCAAACACAATCAATCGATCTAAACTAAAAAAATCCTAAATTTGAATTTGAAATTTTCAAAATTGGGTTTTCTGTTCTTGAACTAATCCTCAAGAACAACATCCCATAAAGCTTCCCAACATGTTTCTAATGATGTTGGGCACCTATTTGGATCATGTTTGATCCCTCCCAATTATATTTGATCAAAATAAAAAATTTCAAAATAAATGAAAATTTTAAGTTCTTGAATTGGTCTAAATGAACTGCCAGTATTAATGTTTTAGTACCAATTAATCATATGAAGTATAAGAAAGCTATTGACAAGCCCCTTACTCTTCAATACAACTTAAAATCCACAAACATGATTTTAGTCCCTAAATTGTTTTGATGAAATTGAACATCATCCAAGTTGAATCAAACCTTTAGATGATGTTCATAATGTACCTGGGAGTTTTGTGAAGCTACCTAGACACTTTGATCAAAGAAACCAAGCTTTCATCAAAATTGCCAAACTTGCAATTTCTATGTTCTTGTGGACCAACAGGTCCGACTAAGAAATTTCGATCAAGACCGAGAAGTATAACAAAGGTTTTTCAACCATGACCAAGAGGTCCGACCGAGTATTTTTACATCCGACCGAGAAATCGAATCTAGGACCAAGGAATCTCGCACCTGATTGAGAACTCCCGAACCTAGGACCCGTGGCTTCTACACCTTGAACGAGAATCCTGACCACGACCGAAGAACTCCCGATATAGGACTGAGGCTTTTAGTTCGACCGATAAAAACACACCTAAGACTGAGGACACCGGTCCTAAAGGCCTGTTTGGTTGCATTTTTTAATTTCCACAATTAATTTTATAATTTAGGGACTTCTAACCATTTTCTAAAAATCCCGAAAAAATAGAATATAATTTCAAAATATTTTTGGAATACTTCTAGAAAAATTATTTTGATAAGGTCTCATTTGAGATTTATTTCTATACCCTAATGCATTTTAAACTAATATTGTTCGGGTATATTCCTCCCTAGTCATCATCATCAGCAACATGTACCATCATTTAAATATAGTAGTTACAATTTTTAAATACACGAAAACTTGTGCATATCTAGGATCGGAAGAATAATTGGTTTTATAAAATTATACAACTAATTTCAGAAGTTAAGACTTTATAAAGTAAAGACCATTTTAAAATGGGTACGAAAGATGAAGCGTGAAAGTCCTTTCCCGAGTATCACCAAACTTCAAACTAAACGAAATTCTAGTGAAAAATACGTTTGTACACGTACACCATTTATTGATTTTAAAAATCAATTAGCGACTCTATTTCAAATTAATAATATCTTAAATTAATTACTTTTAGTTAATTTTAAAAATTTTCTAAAAAATAAATTTTAATTTGATTATTTAAATCTAAAGATTATTTAAACCTGAACTCAAATTAACTTCAAAGTTTTCAGAATTTGTTTAAAATCCTTTAAAATAATGTTTTATTTTAAAAATATTATTGACACGCAAACAAAAGTTAAGATTTCTAAACTTTTACGGGATAAGGGTTTTCCGGGGTTATAATATTCATTATATTTTATTGAAATCAAATTTAATAAAAAGTTTAATAATTTTGATAACATCCTTTAATACATATGTCAACAAAGTTTTCGAATTTTTAAATTCATGATTTTCATGCATCAAGTCGGCTTCACGTCTATTTTCAAGATATTTCCCCAACATTCATTTATTTTATGTCCGGGTTTATGATAATGGTAACATTCATTATATGTTTTGTTACCTTTACACGTACTTCATCCTCTTCCTCTTTGAGAATTATTGAAATTCCTTCTCATTTCTTCTTCGTTTTGCTCATTTTCCTGAGTGTGTCTTCCTTTTTACCCGACTTCGTCCACTATAAGTGCCACGACCTCCCGTGAATGAGAATTGGGACTTTAATGCTTGATCATGAGAAGAAGAGATTTGAGAACTTCTTTGAAGTATCCTAGTTTCGCGAGCCTCCAATCTTCAATGATAACCATCACATGATCAAATTTTCTTGGTAGACTTCATAAGATTTTCTCGATGACCCTTTGGGTTTCCATGACTTCTATGTTTGATTCCATTTGATTCACAATAGAAGTGACTTTTGTGAAATATTCAGAGATCTTCTCTGAATCTTTCATCTCGAATTTTGCCCGCAAGGATTGGAGTCGCACCTTCTTCACTTGATCTTAGACATACGAAATAAGTTTTCACTAGAATTTTTCATGCTTCTTTAGCACTATTCGTCTTTGAGATCCTCTCATAAACATGAATTTAAATAGTTTGTTTGATTTGAAAGAGAACATTTCTCTCCTTTATTTTTTTACTATTCAAGAGTATCCTTTGTGCTTCAGTTAAACTCTCTTCATTTTCTGTCGCTTCTACACCATCTTCAACCACATTCCATAAGTCTGAAATGCAAGACATATCTTCATTATATTACTCTAGTATTCAAAATTTTCTCCATTAAATCGAGTCACTAGAAAAAAAGATTGTTAACCGTTATTATTGTTTGGCTGTAATATCAAATTGAAGAAAATATTTGGAGAAAAATATTTTATTTTATAATATGGATACCTTAAATAGTGAGTGAGGACAACACATTTATTTATACTATCTAATAAATTATTCTAGATTCCTATATAAATGGAAGAAAATAAAAAAAAAAATATTTGTAACTTCTAGATTTAAATGAAAAAATATTTAAAGGCTATTAATTATATAAATAATTAACCAAAATGTAAGGGTATCCCATCTATGTCACGTTCCATAGCTTAGCACGTGTTTGTGAGACACATGACAATATGGAAGGACTACCGCAAGGAAACTTGAGGTTCAATGCGTTTCAACCTTAGTTTGCGTGTCAAGCATATTTTAAAATGAAACATTTAGTTTTTAAAATATTTTGAAAATACCTGAAGCGGTAAGAAATTAAATATGCACAAATAATTATTCCTTTATTCAAACTTTAATAATCTGGGAGGCTAAATAGTAATTTAACCTGAACCCGAATTAAATTAATTAAACATAATCAATTTAAAGATCATTTGTTTGAAAATCAGAGTCGCCAAGAGATTTTATGAAAATCAATAAAATGATACTTGTACAAACGTATTTATACTAGAGTTTCTGAAAAAAGGTGTTTCGTTGTTTGTTTACGCTTGGGAAAGGGATGTGTCATCTACGTCCGCCTAAGGATGGTTTTCAAAATTCTTCTTAAAAAACAAAGTTTATCTTTCATAAATCTAATTATTATATTCCTTATCTTTAATTAGTAGTCCAGGGGTCCTAAATGAGGATATGTTTTAAATAATTGTACAAAATTATTTAAAAGAGGTGTGTACTTATTACGTCGATGTTCAGATTTAACAAAACCTGAAAATACCAGAGGAAGATGTCATAATTTAAACATAAATTCCAAGCGGGCCCTTATCCAAAAATTGGTTTAGGATATATCCAAAAAATGTAAAAAAATTTCATTTTCTAACCTTTCAGGATTACTTGAAAATGGGTTTAAGTTCCAAAATTATAAAAATAACTTTGGATTTTGAAAAGTAGAACCAAATAGTCTTTAGGACTGATTTCATAGGGTATGGGTTCATTTGGCCGAGGTGGGCTCGATCGGGCTCGGTTAAGACTAGGGTGGTTCGGACCATGGCTCGGTTGTATGGGTCAAAGGACCAGAGAGCTCAGTCCTAGGTTTGGAAGGTTCGTTCCCAAACTTGGATGGCTTGGTCGAAGACCGAGGAGGCTTAGTCCCAGGTCAAGTTTGTTGGTTTAGGTGCTCGGTCCTAAGGTTATGTAGCAATGGGTTATAGGTTTAGGGTTAGGGTCAAGTTTGTTGATCCTAAGTTTTGGGTTAGGGTCAAGTTTGTCGGTTCTAAGTTTAGGGTTAGGATCAAGTTTGCCGGTAATAGGTTAAGTGGATGCTTAGTCCTAAGTTAGGTTTCTCGGTGCTAGTCCTTGGTCCTATGGTTGGAGAAAAGCTCGGTCCTAATCCTCGGTCCTAGCTGAAGAACATCGGTCGTGTCCCTCGAGAGGTTTTGGAAGTGATCCAGAAGCCTGAATCAAAACTTAGATCAACGGAGAAAGTTTTGACAAAAAACTATTCTTGATCGGAATTCTCAAGTCTTCGTCTAGGGCGAATTGATGTGTAATTCTTGGATATTGTTTGATGATTTGGTAGTGGAAGGGTATGAGGTATTTATAGTAGGGGAAGATCAATTGAGGAGGGTTAATTTGTGACGAATTTAACCTCTGACAACTTATCCCTAAAATCCTATCCGGCAGCTGGCAGCCTTATCTATAGAGGGATAAATCTTCTAGATAGAGGTCTATCATAGACGCTGACGAGAGTAACATGTAGGCGATGAGATTAGTGGATTTGATCACTTATGGACGAAGCTAGAGCTTCCAAAAGAAACGCGCCGACGACGATCGCGAATCTAGCGACCCCTACATCCCAACAAAGAAGACGAACAAAACGGTGTCGTTTTGTGTAACAGGACACCGCGTTCCTTCTAGTTCCGTCCGTGGTTAGCCTAGTTAACTAACGTGGTTAGTTTGTCCCGTTAGTTAATTTAGTTTTGGCGCGCGCGCATGGCTCCGCTACATCCGGCTGTGTGGGAGCGTCTGGGCTGTTGGATGAAATTTGTGCGCTCATCTGATGGTGCAGAATCCTACTGCAGAGATTAAATATAATTTCAGCTATACATGATTATGCAATTATATTTTTATTTAAAAGGTTATTAAAAATCTGTATTTAATCCCTTTTGATACATTTTTTCACCAAAAAATTCACAAAAAATATTTCTGGAATCATATTATGAATTATGATCATATTTTATTTTTTGGTATTTTTTTGGGAATTTTGGGTTATTTTATTTAATTACCTTAAGTCATAAATTAAATCACAATCAAATATTTTTAACCCTTCTTTGGTCTAATTTGAGTAAAATATAAATAATATTTTATCCTCAAACTAATTTTAGAATTTTGGAAAATTTTCTTAATTAAGGTTTAATTATCACAATAACTAATCCTTAATTATGTTTTAATTCATTCTTTAAGTTATTTTGAATTTACAAATTCAAAATACTATTTTAATATTATTAAAACATAATAATATTATTTTGAAAATAGGGTAAGTCAAATTTTCATGCTTACACAAATAAAAACTTATTCAAATCAAAATTTTCCAACATTTCTTTATTTGTTTAAGTAAGATTGAACACCATTTATTCATTTGTAACCAAGTTGTTCAAAAGTACCCAAACAGTCCAACAAAAGAGCTCAATTAATAAATTATATGTTAATTGTTGTTGAGTTGAGTAAATTTAAATAATGATATATATATATATGATCATTTCTTACAAAGAGAAGGTGTTGGATACAAGGATCACCGCACAAACTACTTAACAAGTAGGAGAAAATTGGCGATGGTAGCAAAATACATGACGACTGTGGAGATTGGAGAAACAACGGTTGGATACACATAAAAAATGGTCAAAATGCAGAAGATAGAGTAGTGGTAGTCGGGTGGAATAGAGAATTACACGACGAAGATGGAGAAAATGTCGGTGCCACGAAGGACCTATATACAGGTCAGTTAGTACTTTTGAAAAAGTCATGAAGGAGGAATTCAATTATGAAAAGGCTGATGTAGATCTAATACTATATAACAACGTTGTCGACTACCAAAAGTGGCACAAGCTGGTGGTAAGAAACGAAGAAATTTCAGACACGCCCAATGTCCATCTAATTGTGATGACGGTACTCATAGCCCACTATCTTTTAGTTCCAAGTGATGGAAGACCATCCTCTATAACATTCGAAGTTTCTCACACATTATGAATGGAAGTTTACGACATCTCGGGTTTGGTCCTCGCGGAAACATTGTTAGGCCTTAACGAACCATTCCAAAATCGAATATCCGAACGAAGAACACCCATGGTACTATGAATTTAGAATCTCGAGAAGATCAGAGCGTTCAATGGATGCGACTCGAGACGATCAGATCTCTAGTGGTGGTTAGAGACAACATGCATGTTAGAGACTCAATGCCTTAGTACAGAATAGGCTATAAAATTATGTATTATAAATATTTACATAAAAATAATAAAGAGATTATTTTCAATCAAAATATATGAATATTATTATTAATATTATATATATATATATATATATATATATATATATATATATATATATATATATATATATTAAGTGAATAAACTGTTTACAATTATATTAATGTAATTTTTAATAATAATAAAAATATTTATATAGTTGTTATTAATATAACAAATCACCTAAATTTTAAGATAGGTGTTATATATATATAATAACTTATAAATAAGACTTTTATTATTAATTAAATTTTTATTTTATAAATTAATTAGTTATGAATTAGTCTTTTTAATTATTATGAGTTAAAAACTATTTTTTTGTATTTAATTATGAGAGAGAATTATGATAAAAAACAATTCTCTATATTATTAATAATTATATATATCCAATAAATGAATATAAAATTTTAATATAATAAAACTTATATATTATATATTAATTGGTAATTTATTTTTATTTTTTTTGGAAATAAAACCACATTTAAGTATAAAATATAAATATTTTTTTTATAAAAGTAAGTTAAAAATAAATTTTATCCTTAATCAACACACTAAGTAATAAGTAAGTGTAGATTTTTGTATAATATTAAACTACTCTTTTATTATTGACATATTTATTTAGTATGAAATTTAATTTTAAATAATTTTTATTTTTTAGGTATTATTTATAAACTTTATCTATAAAAATATCAAACTAACTCAACTTGATACATTCATATAAATTACTTAATAGGTGATACATTCATATAAATGAGTTTGTTCATACTTAAATTTAATATAGGATAATCATAAATTGGACAAATATTAATATTTTATATTTTATAAAAATAAAATTATCAATTTAATAATTTAAAGTTAATTATATTTATAAAATTTTAACTTATAACTTGATAATGTATTTATAATTAATGTATGATTTATAAAAACAGTTAAAAGTCCTAATTTCTAAGGTTTGAAGTTAAAAATTTATTATACATTGATAAAATAAAATTATATTTTTAAAATTTAATTTCAAATTAAAAAAAATAAATATAATACAATTTATTAATTTAATTGAAACAAATATATGGTAATAAAAAACTAACTATTATTATAATAAATATATTGATTTAATATAATATATAAAAAAATTAATATATATATATATAATTTTATAAAAGTTCCTATATCAATTTTAACTTCATAATATACATGATTTTAAGAATAAAAATAATATACAAATCATTTTTTTTATTTTTAGGATAAAAATTAAAATTTATATACATAATTATAAAGATTTAAACAAAATAAAGACATAAATAAGTAATAAAGAATTTAAAAATTAATGATTACCATTTTTTAGAAATGTGTTATATATAAATATGACCTAGTAAATGTAATATTTTAATATGAATTATTTTTTAAAATTAATTAGTAATAAATTAGTACTCATTAAATTTTTAATATAAATTAATTTTTTAAGTTAATTATTAAATAAATTAGTGTAATCATTAAAATTGTATAACTAATTTATTTGAAGTTAAATAATTTGTATTTAATTATGAGAGAAAATTGAATGAATAATTAATAATAAATTTAACTAACACATCAAAAATATTTATAAATATATATATATATATATATATATATATATATATATATATATATATATATATATTACTTAAAAGGAAAAATGAATTATTAGATAATTATTAATAAATTTGTGATATAAAATTTAAAATATATATATTTATTTATTTATTTATTTATTATCAAATTTTTAATATTTAGTAAAAAAAAATATAATTTTTTTTTATCAATTTACTTAAAACAAATCAAACGACATAAAATTTATAATTATACATTTTTACTTTTAAATCTTGATTACCACATTCTCCATTATCTATTCATCTTACATCCCTCACCTTCCATTACATCTTCATCCTACCTTCTTCACCTCATCATTTCATTATTTCTTTCATCGTACCTCCCTCACCTCACATACCCTCAAATCCTCCTCTCAATTTTCAAACCTTTCATACTTGCATATTTTAAAAGATAGATTAAAGAATTATATATACTCAATTTTAAATATTATTTGGTTGTTAAATTATAAATTATAATTATGTTGTTAATTTAAAATTTTGTATACGATGTTTGATAGGTTTCAACAAGTTGAAAAGAATGTTCTATAGGTTTTGAAAAGTTGAGCAGTTCAACCCAACCCAAAAACAAGAAAGAAGAGAAATTGTTATAAATTTTGGAAGTAATAATTTATTTTGATTGGTTATTTTAATAAACACCTTTTATTATTTTATATTTAAATATAATCCAATTTTATTGTAATAATATTTTGACGTAATTATACTTTTATCGTAATAATAAATTATTTTGTGTTATTTATATAGTATAAATATTTTTTTGAATGATTTTATATTTTTTTCAAAAATATAAGTTTTAATGTTTATTTTTTAGATTATTACATAAACTACGGTAAATTTATCACAGTTAAAAGTTTTTCTATTAAAATCATTGATCAATAAAAGCGGTAAAAATATCGTATTTAATAGTCTATAACGACGGTTTTATAAACTGCAGTTAAAGACTATTAACTAAGAGCGGTAAAGTTACCGTAGTTAATAGTCTCTAACTACAATTTATAAAATTAAAAAAATGTTACTTAATAAGGGCGGTAAAATTATCGCAGTTAGAGACTATTAACTATGGTAAGTTTACCGCTCTTATTGATAAACATGTCTTTAACTACGTTTTTTAAAATCGTAGTTAGATGCTATTAACTGCGGTTTATTAAACTGTCGTTGTAGACTATTAACTGCGATATTTTTTCCATCCTTATTGATTATTATTTCTTTAACGGCGGTTGATTACGGTATTTAAACCGTAGTTAATGGGTTTTAACTACATTAAATTATCTTTTAACGCTAGTTAAAATCGCCTTTAAATATTATTTTTTTACTAGTGTTAATAATATTTTTTAATTTATAAATATACATTTATTTTTAATGTAAAATCTTAAACCCTAAACTATTTATATATTCGTAAATTTTAAAAATCTTATTATTGTAAGTGTTTAATTAGTTGAAGAGTTTGTCCACTCGTGCGCAAGTGTGTTGAATCAAAGTGAGGACAATTCTCTACATATTAAAAAGTCTTTGGTTTGGTAGATAGTCTACAACGATCTCCTCATGACCAGGTCTCTTTCATTCAAGAAATATAGAATAAAGCGTCAAAATGACAGAGAGTTAAGACGGATTCTGATCGGGGGAGACAAATCACCCAGAGTTAGGATCGAAAGAGTCTATCCCAAATGATCTAATTGACTATCAAATTTGTGTAATTTGAGAGAAATCTTAGTAGAAAGTAGGAAATTCTAAGCAATTGTTTGTTGAATTGTTGAGTTCTTTGGCGACTTTCCAATAATCAGGACCCATCTATATATTGGTATGGTATGAAACCATGTATCACCCTTCTTTAAATGATGAGGTAGTAACTTTCAAAGTTGGTGCAACTGATTATTATTATTCTTCGACTCTTTTATTCCTCGACTCTTTCACTCTTCAGGGCTAGACTAGTCATATCTTTATCCCCTTTCTTCCCTTTATAAAAAAAATGAAAAGTGTCTAGTATAAAAATAACATTATTTTTCTATGAAAGATGTGATATTTGGAAGAACTCATTCTAAAGGAAGGGTGTGTCTTCTTTCCCTTCTCTTCTCGTCCTTTATTTATTTTTGATACTTCTCAATAAAAAAAGAAAAGTGAGTGTATGCATCATTTTTTTCAATCTCAATAAAGCAAGTTCCCTAAGATGATTTTTGTTGCCGAACATTGATTTGCTCGTTTTACCATTTTAAGAATTGGCATGAGATTTTAACTTTGGTGCTAAAATTTTGTTTTTATTTTTAGATGCCTTTTTATACTGTTTTTTGTTTAAATAGTTTATCAAATGGGTCTATTTCTGATCTTATGTTTTATTTTTTATTTTTGTTGTGTGCGTCAACTAGAGTTGGACATATTGCATGAACGGTCGTATTCGACTCGAGCAAGTCGTGTTAAACTTTCAAATGTGTCGTGTAGTGTCTCAATTTTATGTGTGTTGTGTCGTGTCTTAACTCACTCAAAATATTATGATCAACGAGTTATTTTTTATTGTGTTAATTCGTGTTTACGAGTTTATTCGTATCGTGGTAACTCGTGTTTAAATTCGTATTTAATATTATTCTGATTAGAGTTTTGATCTAACCGTGTCGTGTCAATGCCCATTTGTCATGTATTAAATTATATTATAATATATTGTTAGTAAAATTATAAAATATGATTATTAATTTATTTATTTATTTTAATTTAAAAAATTTAAATTAATGTAATAATTTAAATGTGTGACATATGTTATATAAAAAAACTAATTAATATGATAAATATGTAAAATGTGTAAATATAAATTTTAACATATAGTTTTATAAATAATAGTTTTGAATGTGAATTATTTAATATATGTAAATAAAATTAGTTAATAATTTATAAAATTAAATAATTTATTAATTGAATAAATATGTAAATATATTTAAAAAGAGGTAGTAGTTTGAGAATGTTAATATAAAAGTGGATATTTTGAGAAAAAAAATGAAAAATATGTGGATAGTTTGGAAAAGAAAATGAAAAAATGTGGTAGTAATTAAAATAAATTTATAGTTGACATATTTATAAATATATATTATTATATTAGAATTTAATGAAAAGATGAGTATAAATTATGAATATATATTATTATATTATTAAAATTAAATTATTATTATTATATTTATTATTTATTATTTAATGTATTAATGATAATTAAAATTTTAAAATAATTCTAAAATTTAACAATAAATTAATTAATTAATAAAAATAATATCATATAAAATTATTAAGGGATTCATATTTTTTTTATATATAATTGGTTTATTTTATATTTATTATTTAATATATTAATGATAATTAAAATTCTAAAATAATTCTAAAATTTAACAATACATAAACTAATTAATTAATAAAAATAATATCAAAGTAATATTATTAAGAGATTAGTATTTTTATTTATATAATTGGTTTATTTTTATTATTTTATATTTTAATTTATATTATTTAAATTTATATTTTATCTATTTTGTTTTAATTATATATATTATATTTATAAAATTAAATAAATTATTAATTGAATGAGAATCTAAATAAATTTAGAGAAAATATTAATGTAAAGTTGAGTACTTATATTATGTGACTAATTGTATTTATGTTGTTTTTGTATGTTTAACCTAGCGTTGTTATTATACTCGTATCGTGACCGTGTTACGATTGTATAAACTCGTAATCATTTCGTGATTTGGTCGTCTCGTGATTTTATGAATGCAGTCATTATCAATTACGCTAATTATATTTTATATTTTAAAATACATCAAATTTTATAAATGTGTCACAATTAATGGTGTTTAATGTTTGGTCTGAATAGAATATTCTAACGAATTCTAATTCATCGAATTCAAATAAACCAAATTCGAATTACATTTTCAGTTTTTTAATCAAATTCTAATCCGATTCGAATTCAAATACAGTTTTCTGTTTGCTTTTCGAGTATAGGTTTCAACTCGAAAACCAAACCGAATTCATATTTTATTATTTATTTTCATTATATATTATATATTAAATTATCATTGACCTCCTACTAAATCCCTAATATTCAACCCAATAATTCAGTAAATCAATAATCTCTCGTTCATTCGTCTTCCTTTTGAGTCTTTGCGGACATTCTAGTTGCTCATCTCTAACTTTAAGAAAATCTAAAATTTTCACCTATTTAGTTATTTCACTAGTAATATCACCACCTTCATCAACACCTTTTCACTACCGTATATTGTCGTCGTCAACAATATTTTACTTTCGTCGTTTAATCGTCGAATATTGATGGTGAGTCACTAAACTTAGTTTGCGTGATTAATATTTTCTTATAATTTAAGTAGATAAAATTTCTTTAACAAATTATTTATTTTGTTAACTCTTTTTAAAAAAATTCATCTTATGAATAGGTGATGTTAAATATTTGGTCCGAACTGAATTCAAATTCAAATAAACCGAATTCGAATTCATTCAAATCAGTTTTCAAATTTGCTTAAAAAATAAAATTTTGAAAAATCGTAAACGAAAACCCGAATAACTCGAAAATTGAACCGTTGAACACCACTAGTAACAATAAATTTAAATTTTTAACTATATAAACTTGATAAGATACTATTACTTTATTTAGTTACACATTATATATATATATATATATATATATATATATATATATATATATATAATTGTAAAAATTATAATAGTTTATTAAAAGAATATATCATAATTTTTAAATAATTGTTTTTAATATAAAAGTATCATTTAAAAATATGAAACTAAATTAGATTTATCTTACTTATTTTTATCGATGTACACCCATATTACACTTTTAGCTTGTTCGGATTAAATTATTTGAATGATTTGGAGAGAAAAAAAATAATGATAAACGATAATTTTGAGGAGATAATAATTGTTTTTGGAAGAAAAAAAAATAATATATTGATATATATATATATATATATATATAAATATTTTTTTAAAATTATATTAATATTTTAATGTATAAAATAAGTAATATAATAAATAAGATAGACAGTAAAAATACATACCTCACTATTTTTAATTCGTCTTTTTAAAAAATATAATAATAATAATTTGTCACCTATATTACTTGTCATTATCCCATTTTCAATTAATTGATCTTTTCTAATTTTTGTTGTCTTCTTATCTGAAACCATAAATACAGATTTACTGATATACGAACTAATTCCTGTTCTACTCATATTTTAAACAATTTTTCTCAAACTACCCACCTTTTCATTTACATTCTCAAACTACCCACCTTTCTCTCTTTAAATCATTAATCAACCTTTTAATTACATATCTTTTACATAAATTCACTAATTATTTTATTTTATTTTATAAATACAAAAATATATATATATATTTTTTAATATATATAATTAAAATTAAACATTATAAATATAATTCAAATAAATATTATAAATTAAAATAAAATATTATACACTAAAATAAATTACATTATATAAATTTTAATATTATATTATTTATTAAAATAAAATAAAATATATTATATTATATAATTATTAAAATAATACATATATTAGATAAATATTAAAATAACACGTATATTTTAAAGTTTATTGTAATTTATTTTATTTTTTAAGGTTTTTTAAATTAATATTTTTATAAATATTTTAATATTCATGTAATTTATTTTAAGATTTAGTTTATTTTAGTTTATTTTATTTTATTTAAGGTTTATGTTATTTATTTTATTTTAGTTTATAATATTTATTTTGATATTTAATTTAGTATATTTAGTTTTAATTATATATATTATATTTATAAAATTAAGTAAAAATAAAATATATGTGTTATTTTAATATTTATATAATATAATATATTTTATTTTAATATATAATATCAAAAGTGTAGGTGATGATTTTTGTTTTAGTTTATAATATTTATTTGTATTATTTAATTTATAATGCTTATTTTTAATTATATATATTATATTTATAAAATTAAGTAAAAATAAAATATATGTGTTATTTTAATATTTATGTAATATATTTTATTTAATATATATTATTAATTTTAATTATATATATTTGTATTTATAAAATAAAGTAATTAGTGAATTTAATGTGGAAGATGGGTAATTAAAAGGTTGATTAATGATTTAGAGAGAGGAATGTGGGTAGTTTAGGAATATGAATGAAAAGGTAGGTAGTATGGGAAAAATTGTTTGAAAGATGGATAGAACCGGAATTGATTCATGATATACACTTGTCCCGTTTTCAATTAATTTGTCTTTTTATCTGAAACATAAATGTAGAGTTTCTCGAAAACCTCTCCCTACATCTGCTTGTTTTCCAACACATCCTCCATTTTACTGTATAGAAAAGTAATTTATTATATATGAGATTGCACATTGTTTTAATAATTTTTTCCCACTATTTTAATTGCCCATTGTTTTAATAATTTGGTTCCCACTGTATTATATATGAGATTGCACATTGTTTTAATAATTTTTTCCCACTGTTTGAATGGTTTGAATTGCCCATTGTTATAATTATTTAGTTTCCACTGTTTTAATAATTTATTGTATAAGGAGAATAAGAGAACAAGGGTTTTAAAAGATAAATTTATACCTTATCAAAAATATTAATTAAACTATTAAAATTATACCCTTTTTTTTATTATAAGTCTAATTATATTAATAAAAATTAGTATAATGATATTATATACTCATTAAAGTGTAAGTACTTTCTGTGTGATACTAATTTATAACATTAAAATATATTTATTATGTATACTCTATTTTTTAAGAAATATATTTTAATTTTAATAATTAATAAGTTCAAACTTTTATTATATTATAAAAAAATACATAAATTTTATAAAAATAAATGTAAAAACTCAGTTATTTAAAAAAAAATTATATATACACATAAAATTATAAATATATAAACTTAAAATAAAAAAATAAAATTATAAAAATAAAAGAATATGCTTATATTTTATATGATACATAACATATCAGATTTTAATAATTTAGTTTTAATTTATATTTTATATATAACATATAAAATTACTTAATAACTAATAAATATATAAGAGCCACGAGGCCCACGACCTCCCCGTGAATGAGAATTGGGACTTTAATGCTTGATCATGAGAAGAAGTAATTTGAGAACTTCTTTGAAGTATCCTATTTTCACGAGCTTCCAATCTTCCTTGCAAGCTTTCGATCAACATTTTTGATACATCTTGTGATTCTTCGATGACAACCATCAAATGATCAAATTTGCTTGGCAGACTTCATAAGATTTTCTAGACTACCCTTTGGATTTCCATGATTTCTCCGTTTGATTCAACTCCGTTTGATTCACAATAGAAGTGACTTTTGTGAAATATTCGGAGATCTTCTCCGAATCTTTCATCTCGAATTTTGGTTTTGCCCGCAAGGATTGGAGTCGCACCCACCTTCTTCACTTATCTTGGCGGGAATAAGTTTCCACTATAAATTTTCATGCTTCTTTAGCACTTTTCGTCTTTGAGATCCTCTCATAAATAGGATTTTAAATAGTTTGATTGATTTGAAAGAAAACATTTCTCTCATTTATTTTTTTACTATTCAAGAGTTACCCTTTGTGCTTCAGTTAAACTCTCTTCATCTTCTGGCGTTTCTACACCATCTTCAACAACATTCCATAAGTTATGAGATGCCAGACATATTTTCACTAGATTACTCCAGTATTCAAAATTTTCTCCATTGAATCACACTAGAAAAAAAAGATTGTTAACCATTATTTTTGTATGGCTCTGATATCAAATATTTTTATATTTTATTATTTTGATACCTTAAACCGTGGAGAGAACACGTTTATTTATACTATCTAATAAATTATTCAAGATTCCTACACAAATGGAAAAAAAAATATATTTGTAACTTTTAGATTTAAATGAAAAAATATTTATAGGCTATTAATTATAGAATAATGAACAAATAAAAACTTATTCAAATCAAATTTATTCCAATATTTTTTTTTGTTTAGGTAAGATGGAACACCATTTATTCATTTGTAATAAAGTTGTTCAAAAGTACCCAAATAGTCCAACAGAAGAGCACAATTAATGATATATATAAATAAAATAAAAATTAATAATTTAAAATAAAAGGTATTAGTGATGTAATTAATAAGAAGTGTTTGATTAGATTTTTATTGGGTTTTATTAAAAATTCAAAGAGAACAAGTGATCATTTCCTTACATAGAGAAAGTGTTGGATACAAGGATGTACTGCCCAAACTACTTTGTGTATTGGAATCAGTAAAAGAAACATTGCATTCCACAGTGAAAATAGTGAAATGTGCCACAATGGGAATAATTTAGAAAATCGACGATGGTAAAAATTAAAATACATGGCAACTGTGGAGGTTGGAGAAACAATAATTAGACGAAGATGGAGAAAATGCCGGTGCCACGAAAGACCTATCAACAAGTCATGTAGGGCGAAAAATTGTGAACGCAAAAGATGCTGATTAGTTGGAGGAGAACTTAGGTGAGTATATTGTGAGGAAAAAATAAATTTTAACATAAAAAGAGAAAAAGAGTTGTTGGTGATGAAGATAAAATAAAAAAAAAAAATTGTGAAAACACTAATGAAAAGAAAAAAATTGTGAAAACACTAATGAATATGTTGACTACTTGAATTGAAAGTTTAATAATATAAATTAGAAAGATTCTTATACAATACAATACATACGGATAAAAATATAAACAAAATAAATTATTAAAAAATTATAATATTATGTATTTCAATGTATAAAATTCTTATTAAATCACGAATAATATATTAAAATAAAAAAATAGAACACTTTCATCCCACATTTTATTCATTTCGGTAAAATAACTCATTTTCTTAAATATCTCATCACATATATTTTTTTAATGAACCTTTCATCTCGTGACCTTACACTTTCAGTTTGGTCAAATCAAAAATCTCAAATATTACTAATCTCTTTTTTACCCACACTTTAGCCCATCAATGCTCAATTGACATCTCATCCCGTGACCTTAAAACACTTAGACTGACCAACCATCTCATTCCATACTCATATATCAATTCAAATCGAACTTCTCATCTCGTGACCTTATCTTTCATTTCGGTCAATAACTAATCTTCTCGCATATTTTACTACCAATATCAATTTCTTTCTTAATCTACTTCTATCTCTTTACCTTACATTTATTCTCTCAAAGACATTACTTTCACTTTATCAAACAACTAATCTTCTCACATATTTTATAATATACAATTCCACATTCTTATCCTCACTTCGGCTAACCATACATCTCATTCCATATTTATCCACCTCAATTGACATTTCATCTTGTTACTCTCCTTTAATTTTGACTAATTAACTATCTCATTCTATATTTATCCACTAATTCATAATTGACCTCTCATCTCGACAACCTTTCTTTCACTTCGTCAAACAACTCATCTCCTAACATAAATTATAATATACAACCTGACATTTTTATCCTTAATTCGTCTAACCATGCATCTCATTCTATATTTATCCACCCCAATAATCGACCTCTAATATGTGACCTTACACTTTCACTTTGATAAAATTAACCATCTCCAACATCACCAATCTCTTTTACTCTTCACTTTGGTCACATTCCCCAACTGATCACTTAACTCGTGACCCATCTTCTCAGATATTTTACAATATACAACCTGACTTTTTTATCCTCACTTTGGATAACTAACCATCTCATTCCACATTTATCCATACCCTAATCAACATCTCATATTGTGTGACCTTACACAATTTCTTTTTGGTCAAATCAACCACCTGCAATGTTACCAATCACTTTTACTCTCACTTTGACCCATCAATCCCCTAATCGACCTCTCATAGCGTGACCTTACTTACTTCGATTAACTAAAACAATCTCATTCCACATTTTTATCTCACTAATCTCAATCGACCTCTCATCTCGAGACTTACTTTCATTTCGGTCAAACAATCCATCTCCTCACATATTTTATAATAAACAACCCGACTTACTTATTCCTCACTTCGATTGACCAGTCCATCTCATTTCACATTTATCCACCCTAATCGGACATCTCATACCGTAACCTTAAACTTTCACTTTGGTACATTACCAATCTCTTTTACCCTCACTTTAGTTCATCAATCCCCAATCAACCTCTCATCGTGTGGCATACTCACTTCCACTAACCATCCATCTCATTCCATATTTTTATCCACCTCAATTGACCTATTCGACTAACTGACCATCTCATCCATCACTAGTAGAAAAAAGGTCTTCTATAACGACTACCAGTAACGGCGCTCGAACACTCTTACTATTAATTTTTATCTGTAACGGTTAAGTATAACCGTTACCGTTATAAGAACATCAGTAACGGCTTTCGAAAGCCGTTACTAACACAAAGTTACAGTAACGGATATATTGAATCACCGTTACAGATAATAGCAGCTTAAATTCTTTTTTTCGAATTAGTGGTATCAGTAACGGTTTTCGACAGCCGTTACAGATACGGCTTCACTTTACAGTTTTTGGATTGGGTTATCAGTAACGGTTTTCTTATAAAACTGTTACTAATGTCTTAACTGTAACGGTTCACTCAATAACCGTTACAGATATGAAGCCGTCTTTTCATCTTTTCTTCCACTATCTGTAACGGTTTTATCAATAACCGTTACAGATACGCCCTCACTTTACAATTTTCAGGAAATGACATTAGTAACAGTTTTCTAATAAAGCCGTTACTAATGTCTTATCTGTAACGGTTATTGATAAAACCGTTACAGATATGAAGCCGTCTTTTCATCTTCTCTTCCACTATCTGTAATGTTTTATTAATAACCGTTACAGATACGGCTTCACTTTACAATTTTCGGAAAAGGTCATCAGTAACAGTTTTCTAATAAAGTCGTTACTAATGTCTTATCTGTAACGGTTATTCATAAAACCGTTACAGATAGTGTAAAAAGAAAATAAATAAGTGGTTGGCTATCTGTAACGGTTTTATCAATAATTGTTACAGATAGCCTATAGTAAACCCGCGAACAATTTCTTCTTTCTTTTCTTTCTTCTTCTTTCTTTTCTTTCTTCCTCCGAAAATTGGGGCGTGTGTAAACATGGAGGAGAAAAAAATTTCAGGATTGAAGAGTCACGATTGTCACATTCTATTATAATATATCCTTCCACTAGCTACACGTGGCCTACTTTCCGATGATGTGTACGATGCTGTGGTGAATTTAGCAAGGTTCTTTCGGTTGTTTTGCCAAAAAAGTTTACAACGCGGGCAATTGGAAACATTACATGACGTCATTGTCTTGACACTTTGCAAATTGGAGAAGATCTTTCCACCTTCTTTTTTTGATATAATGGTGCATTTGCCAGTTCATTTTGCTTTTGAAGCTTGTCTTGGAGGGCCGGTTCAGTATCGATGGATGTATCCAGTTGAACAATATATGAGCACACTCAAAAAATACCTTAGGAACAGGAACTTTCCAGAAAGTTCAATCAGTGAGAGTTACCTTTTGAATGAGAGTATGAGCATGTGTGCCCGATATTTGGACGATCAAGAGTCAGAAGATGAATCGATAAATAAAAGTACAACATTCTCCATATTCATCGCTATGGAAGACTTATCTAATGGCACAGTCTACACATATCAACCGGGTGATCGTGAGCGTGCTCATTGTTACATCTTAAAAAATTGTCGCGAAGCTGAAGAATATTATAAGTAAGTCCATTAATTACATCTTATATATGTATGATTTAAGTAATAATTTAATCTATCATTTGCGCAGCGATTTCGTTCAATCATGCCCTCCTAATATTTCCAATGAGGCTCAGGATAAACAATATGTTAGATATTTCCAAGAAAGAGTAAGTAATAGTCTCAACAATTTCATTTTTTAGTATATGACAATTAGTTTAACAATAATTTCTAATTAATAGGTGGAGCAATTGACCGATCAATCCGATAGGACAACGAATCTTAAGATTTTAGGACGTGGGCCTACATTGTATGCAAAGAAATATAACTCGTTCAAAATAAATGGGTACAAGTTTAACACTGAAAAACATGACGAGAGCTTGACCACACAAAATAGCGGGGTTTTGGTTGTTGGTAATAATGGGGCCGAGACTATTAACTACAATGGAGTGATCAATGAAATCATAGAAGTGATATTCTTTTGTGGAAGACGAGTGATTCTCTTTGGTTTGATGTTTATCACAAAGATCGGGGCATTAAAGTTGATAAGTATGGTTATGTTAGTATAAGTATCAACAGGATTCTACAGACTCAGTTAAATAAACCATTCATAATGGCAAGCCAAGCACAACAAGTCTTTTACTCTACAGATATGGCATCAAGGCTTGAATGGAAAATTGTGACACCAATAAATCCCCGTTATTCTAATTAAGGTTGAATTATTTTCTATGAAGGGTTACTTGTAAATTTTTCTTATAAAAATTACATTCAATATTTGCAGCTATCATGGCACCTAAAAGAATGCAAGGTAAGAGTTTAAACAGCGCGCTAAACGACCTTGTACAAAGGACCGAGTAGCATTTAGAAGATCCTTTGTAATTACTTAACTCTATCGGGGAAATTGATTTGGACCTTGATGATGTCATGAATATTGATAGTGTACCAAACACTAACCTCGATGATGATGATGATGAGACACAACCCCCGTCTGAGGAGCAAGATGGAGGTACTTGTGTTTGCTTAAGTGAGTTGTTATGATCCTATATAATTTTTTGTTTAATTTTAGGATCTATTTCGAGGAGGAGATGGGGCAAGAACAAAAATAAAACAGTTTATAGATTGCAAGCGGGGCAAAATATGACTCTTCAATTTAACCCGGTAGATGGTAAACCAATGTGCGAGAATATGACAGCTTGGTCGAGGCATATTAGGAGTGTCATTCGAGACTCCAATGCACTACCTCACAGGACTTTGCGTTGGTCGGACCTGAGCTCTACACAGCTAGATCACATATGGATGGCTATCACGGTAACTTTTTATATTATTAAGTCCATTATGTATTCATCACAATCTATAATCGTATTTTAATGTTGACTATTTACAATCCTTTCGTGGCTGTGGGGGAGGACATCAACAACTATCGAAGACAATGTTTATTTCAAGCAAACAAATTATGGGATAGATGGAGATGTCATTGGAACACCATGTACATTAAAGCTCGTGAAGGTAACGAGCAAGCGATTAGGGCAAATCCCCCTCCCGAGATCGAAATAAGTGATTGGCATTATCTTCTTGATCGTCGCTTTCTCACTCCGGAATTCAAGGTAAATTAAAGTTTTTATAAAGAGCTCTTACATTAATCATTCATTAAACACAAATGTTTTTTATTTGCAGAAAACAAGTACCGTGAATGCGCAAAATAGGTCGTGTGTTGTGTATAAGAATCATGCGGGCATCATCTCATTTTCGCAAGTGGAGAAGCAAATGATTCGTTTTATCATTGAATAACAAAGTTTATAATGTTATTACGTTTTTATTAATTATTAAATTTGTACAGGAGAAGACTACCGGTACGTCGCCTAATTTTGTGGAATTATTTCTGCACACTCATACAAAGAAACCAACTCTACAAGATCCAAATCCAGAGGTTCCCCCTATTATTCAAGAAAAAGTGGTAAGTCGTGTTTATTAGTTTTATTTATTTTATTTATTTTATGTATGTAATCAAATGTAATTTGTGTTTGTAGACTGCCTTGCGAACTGCTATAGAAGAAGACCCGACTAGGAATGACCTGTAGTTGGCTGAGTATGCGTTCGGGTCTCGGGGACATGGGCGAGTCGTGGGTATGGGCTCAGGTGTCACACCTACATGTTTTAGAGAAGATGCTCGTGGGGGTTCTAGCACACCGCGTAGTGACGTGCAACATTTCCGTGAAGAAAACCGAGTTTTACTTGAGGAGATGCAGAGGATGCGAGAGGAGCGTGAAGCGGAGAAACTTCAGTCACGGAGAGAGCGCGAAGAAGCCTTACTCGAGCGTCAAATGGAGCGTGAGGAAGCACAAAGGCAACGTGAAATGGAGCGCGAAGAATTACAAATACAACGTGAAATGGAGCGCGAAGAATTACGAAGGCAGCGTGAAATAGAACGTGAAGAAGCTCTAAGGGAGAGACAACAATCATTTGTAGAGCGTGATAGAATGCGGGATGAGATGCTTGAGATGATGGAGACGATGAACTTCTTATTATCCATGATTCCCGTTGCTCGCCCTCAACCTCCACCTGCCCCTCCCACTAGAGATGATGCCCCTCCCACTAGAGATGATGTCCCTTCCACTTGATCGTCGCTTTCCCACTTGAATTCCGGTTAGTTGAAATGTTATTTGAAGTACGTTAATTAATGGTTTTTGTGGATTTGTGATATGATTTTAGTTTGTGATATGATTGTAGTTTGTGGATGTATTGTAGTTTGTGGATGGATTGATGTTTGTGGATGATTATTATTTTGAATTAATGATTGTGGTTTTGGGTTTTTGGTTATTGATGATTGTGCTTTTTGGTTTTTAGTTATTGATGATTGTGGTTTTATATAGGTAAAAATTTGGAGAAAAAAAAACGATTATGGTTTAGTAATAGTTTAATGAATTAAAAAACCGTTACTATATAATTTTCTGTAACGGTTTAACAAATAAAAAACCGTCATAGAAACTTCACAGGTATCAGTAACGGCTTTCGAAGGCCGTTACTGATAGTAAAGGAACAACAGTAACGGTTTTAAGTCGGCTAGAACCGTTACTGTTGTTCCTTTACTATCAGTAACGGTTTCGAAAACCGTTACTGATACCTTTGAAGTTTCTGTGACGGTTTTAAGTCGGCTATAACCGTTATTGTTGTTCCTTTACTATCAGTAACGACTTTCGAAGGCCGTTACTGATACCTGTGAAGTTTCTGTAACGTATTTTTTTGTAACGATTGGTAACAGTTTTATTTGCCGTTACAATTATGTTTCAGTAACGACATTCGATGTTTTCAGTAACGGTTTTCGCCCTTACTGATACTACTTTTTCTACTAGTGCATATTTTTATTCACCTCAATTGACCACTAATCATGTAACCTTACACTTTCACTTCGGTCAAATCAACAAATCACATTCGCATTCAATCATCTCTTCACTTCGATAAACCAAATTTTTTAATTTACAAAATAACCATCAATGTTTTTTAATAGTTTAAAATTTGTGTCTGATGGGATTTGAACCATTATCTCAATTATGTAACATTAACACTTCAACCACTAACTATTTATTTATATTTATAATTTTGTGTATGCATATATAATTTATGTACTAACAATCTCAATTAAAAAATATCTATATATATAATATTTGTATTTTTTTATGAATTATTATTATTCTATTAATGTTGATTTTTTATTATTGTTATATATATATATATATGAATGAATTAAATGATTTGCTAAAGAGATGTACTTGTTTTTGTTAGGTTGCAAGTTCGAAACATATATATAATATTTTTAATTTTATTTTTAACTGTTTTAAATTTATAGGCGGATAAACCTGTATTCCGATCAAAATATCCATTTACTCTCATATATATATCAAAATTAACTACAACTCTCGAATAGGTAATTCGGACACTTTGAAATTAAACATTATATATATATATATTAGTTAGTTACAAAGTTAAACTTATATTTTTAAAAATTTCTCACGTTCATCAAAATTTGTGTTTAATTTAAAATCTAAAGTCTTATTACCCTAATTGGTTATATGGTTTTATTGTTTTTTTAGGTTACAAGTTCGAAACATACCTATACAATTTTTTTTTTAATTTTTAACCGTTTTAAGTTTATGGGCGGGTCAACCTAAAATCTGACTCAAGTATCCATTTACTCTCACATATTTACAAATTAACCATAGCTCTCGACCTGGAAATCCAAACACTTTGAAATTAAGTATTATTATATATATATTAATTAGTTAAAAAGTTAAACTTATATTGTTAAGAATGTTTCACGTTCATCAAATTTGGTGTTAAATTTAAAATATAGAGTTTTATTATCATAGTTTGTTAAATGATTGTACTTGTATTGTTAGGTTGAAAGTTCAAAACATACATATAACATTTTTAATTTTAATTTTTAATCGTTTTAAGTTTATCGGCAAGTCAACCTACAATCCGACCCAAATATTTATTTACTCTCACATATATATCTAAATTAACCACAACTATCGATCTGACTTTATTATTATTATATATATTAAAAGATTTACTAAAGAGTTGTATTTGTTTTTGTTAGGTTGAAAATTTGAAACATAGATATAACTTTTTTTATGTTTAACTGTTTTGAGTTTATAGGCGGACAAACTCACAATCAAACTCAAGTATCTATTTACTCTCACATATATATGCAAATTAACCATAGTTTTCGACTCAATAATCCGGACACATTGAAATTAAGCATTATATATATATATTAATTAGTTAGTTAAAAAGTTGAACTTGTATTGTTTAGAATGTCTCACGTTCATCAAATTGTGTTAAATTTAAATATAAAGTCTTATTAGCATAGGTGGTTAAATTGTTGTATTTTTTTAAGTTACAAGTTTGAAACATACTTATAGCGTCTTTAATTTTATTTTTAACCGTTTTAAGTTTATGGGCGGGTCAACCCACAATCCGATCCAAGTATCCATTTACTTTCACATATATATCCTAAATCCTAATTAACCACAACTCTCGACCTAACAATTCGAACACTTTGAAATTAAGCATTATTAAACTTATATGGTTAAGAATGTCTCGTGTTTATCAAATTTGGTGTTAGATTTAAATTATAAAGTCTTATTAGTCTAGTTGGTTAAATAATTGTACATATTTTGTTAGGTTACAAGTTCAAAACATAACTATATCATTTTTATTTTCTATTTTTAACATTTTTAGTTTATGGGCGAATTAACCCACAATCCGACTCAAATATTTATTTATTAAATATATATATATATATTGTATTAATTAATAATAGTAATATCATTAATTTATATAATTAATTATAAATATTATTTTATTAATAATAAAATACAATTTTATTTTATAAATTAATTTTATATATGGCCATTATTTTTTCATAATATTATATTTTTTAAAATAATTATTATATTTAATTATGTATAAAATTATCACATTAAATTTTTTATACTTAAAATACTATAATTTTTGTTTATATATATATATATATATATATATATATATATATATATATATATATATATATATATATATATATATATAATAAAATAAAAAATCAAATGAAAATAAATAATTAAATAATTATTTTTTAAAATTAAAAAATTAAACACACTTAAATATAAATAAATATTTAGTTATAATTTATTATTATATTTTAATATATTAGAAATAAATTAAAATTTTATTATTTAATAAAATTAAATGATAAAAGTGGAATATTAAATTTTATAAAAGTTATGAATTCTTATAACATTATGAATACCATTTTTAGAATATAAGTTAATACTTAAAACAAATACAAATTGTATTGAATATAACACGTCGAGCCAAAAATTTTTTTATGGAAAAACATGTTTGATTGTAGATATTTATATAAATAAACTAAACAAAAATTATAATTTACTATATTATATTTATAGCTTATCTATAAAATTGTACCACATCCTAATCTTGGAGTCTTATATTAAATAAAAAATATAATTATATAAAAAATAATAAAATTAATTTATAAACTTAAATTATATTTCATAATTAAATACATTGGATACGGGTCAGTATACTTCAAAATATACTGACAAACTGACAGACATAAACAGTAATCATCTTACTTTTTTTTTAACTAATTGGTCCTTTTTCAAAAAGGAATTGTCTTTTTATCTGAAACATAAATGTAAGTTTCTCATACTAATAGCCTAGGATCCTATTTTACCAGGCTACATCCCAATCGCATGTTTCCAACTCTTTATCACGCTACATAATCTCAATGGCATGTTTCCAATAAATTATATAAAGAGGATGCCATAAATTTTAATAAAAAAAATTATAATATAAAGAAAATGAGAGACCAGGGTTTTAAGAGAAACTATTATTTTATGTTAACCAACATGAATTATTATTGTTGAGGAAAAAAAGTTATTAATTTGAACACAATATAATATATATAGCCAAATTATTATATTAACATTTTGAAAAAAGAAAATGAATCAAGTTTTTTAAAAAGATGAAATGATACAATACAATATCTACTTGATACAAAGTAAAACAAAAAGATCCAAAGCTCCTAGAGTTGGGTCAGGATTTAGTTTGTAAAGTTATTTGATTTCGTTCAATCCAAAGACCACCTATATATTGTTTGTAAAGTTCTTCGATTTTGTTGACTCCAAAATTACTTGTTAAAATTCATTTTTCATCTCAACTGTCAAAAGGAGGAGGGCTTCAAACTTCATCAACTCGGATTAGATAAAGTCCCTGACTCTATTTTTCATCATCTCAACTGTCTAAAGGAAGAGGGGTTCAAACTTCATCATTTTGGATTAGACGAGGAATTGATACCAAGTCGAGAGTTTAAAGGAAATCAGTTATAAATTCCATAACTTCTACACATCTAACTTCCTCCTCTTAATAAACAACCCATCTACTATGTTAGATTCTAAGGATTGAGTTATTTAACATGTAGAAAAACAAAAAGCTTAAAATAAATGTTTTCAACTAGACTAAATATCTAAAGAAAATAAATAGATCTTTTCAGGAATAGATTTTTTCACTTTAGTTTTTTCCATCCAAAAAAGGACATTGATGTTGTTTGTTTTCACTTATTCCCCTCCATGAGGGACATGGTTTTAGACGCAAGAACACAATTATTAACCAAATAACACAAATCACATCCCAAACAAGATTTGATGTCAAAAACCATAAATTCTGACCTGGGAATAAAAACAAAGTCTAAAATGATGAAATCAAAAGAAGATTCAACAACTAGTGATGAAATTGCAAGTCTGTAGAAGAGTTACAACATTAATAAATAGTTCTGAATTCAATCTAGATAAAACCATGCATGATTGTTCAATCTAATTTTCTGAAGCTGGCAAGCATCTGTTGTTGTGTAAAGATGTTGTCATCCGGTAAGCTCAAAAAGAAGACATACCTATAGCCCACTTTAGTACAATCCAAATCCTGTTGGAGACAGCAATGGGCACCATCTTTACTCTCAAATTACCTGAAAGAGATGATGGACATGTTTATAATCTAACTAGATTTTGAACATATTTAAGGTTAGATCCAGAAACAGATATGTATTTAAAAGGACTACGGGAATGGGTTTAAGCAATCATATAATTGGAGATAACATCCATGATTATACATACAAAAACAACATTTATTATTGCATTAGATGTTCTATCATTGGTACTAAATTACTAATTAAAGTGATGCACATGAATATGAAAGAAGAAGAAGATGATGATTATAATAAAGTGAAGTGGGTACCTGGAATCTGCAAAGAGGGCAGGCGTTATTGAGATTAAGCCACTTACGGATGCATTCACCATGCAAAACATGTCTGCAACATCCCATTCTTTTCATCTCTCTTCCATCCATAGAACTCAGCTCATCTTGACAGATTACACACTTTTCTCCACCAACTAATTCTGCAGCGGAACAGATTTCCGTCATAGTCTCCCGACGCCTCATCTCCTCTTCCGGCAGCCTCACCTCCTCTTCCGGCAGCCTCACCTCCTCTTCTTCCATAAACTCCAGCAAATCATCTCCATAATCATCATCTTCTTCATCATTTTCTTCTTCTTCATCAAGTTCTCCATCTTCTCCTTCATCAAGTTCTCCATCTTCTCCTTCATCAAGTTCTCCATCTTCTCCTTCATCAAGTTCTCCATCTTCTCCTTCATCAAGTTCTCCATCTTCTCCTTCATCAAGTTCTTCATCGTCTCCTTCATCAAGTTCTTCATCGTCTTCATCATCTTCATCATCTTCATCATCTTCATCGTCTTCTTCCTTATTATAATCAGTATTAATCTGATTCCTTTCCACATAAACTGTCACCCTAAAAGGTAGAATCTTCTTGTCTAGATTGTCGGTCTCACTCGCCAATTTCTGAGCTACGTTTTGGATAGGCTCCATCATAGCTTCGGTTGGTTGGACTCCCATTTTCTCTATCATATCTGAGACGGTGTTCCACCGGACTTGCTTATCATCGGACAACAAATTCTCACGCAGAATTATGAATACATTTGAATTAATCCCAACATTAACGAATCGACCGAACTCACCGTCCACATCTAAAATACACCGATTGCTGAAATTAACCGCAACCATAATATAAAAATAGAGTTTTTGGTCTGCCGGAGCCCTTACACCATTCTCCTCAATCACGCTATAATTCAACGGCTGTGCATCCAAATAAGAATCTTCAATAAAATCCATTGTATTTAAAAACACAGATTCTATCTACACATAATAACTTTTGTATAGAGAGAGAATGAGAAATGTTTTAGAGTTGAGATGGATAGATGTTATACATAGTTATACATGGAGGAGGAAGAGGTTTTAGAAAGACAAATGTTTTTCAAATTTTGTATTAATTAAAAATAAAAAATTAACATATATAAATGCTATTTAAAAAATAAAAATAAAAATTAAACAGATTTGTCTTAATGATCTAGCATACTTTTTTCTTTTGTTTTGTTTTTATGGGGATGGACACCTATATTACTTGTCGTTATTCGTTTTTCAATTAATTGGTCTTCAAAACAATTATGTCTCTGATTGACACATCGTTATCTCTTTATCAATTAATGATCCAAAATTTTCAAATTTTTATCTGAAATATAAATGTAGTTTCTCGTAACAGTCGCCCTACGTGTCAAGTCGCATGCTTTCCAACGCAACCAGTAACTTGTATATTAATTACACTATATAAGAATGCCAGTTGTTTTAATAATTTCTTGAATATAAAATAAGGTTTTACAAAAATAAACTTAAACTTGTTTGATTTTTTTTTAAATGAAATAACGGATTAAGTATATAGTTCGAAAATACACTAATCATTTAACCTGACGCAGAATTTGTCGAGTACGGACTCACTCGAACCCAGTAACTTAGGATTAATGTCCCATTTTTAGATTTGGTTATTGATTAGGATTAAAAAAAAATATTTGAAAAGGTATTTATAATAATTTTAAATAGTTTAATTTTTTTTTATATAAAGATTTAAAATGTATTAATATAAATGATAAAATAAAAATAAATAATTTAAAATAAAAAATATTTTTATTAATAAATATTGGTGATATAATAAATGAGAAGTGAGTCAAATAATATATTTTTGGATTGAGTTATTTAAATAACTCAAGACCTTGTAAAATTATTAATTAAAATAATATAATTATAAAATTTAATTATTTTAATTAATTTTATAATATAAAATTAAAATAATAAAAATTAATAAATAATATTATATACTCTGTTTTTTCTTAATTTATTTAAATACACAAATAAAACATTTAATTTAATTAATGAATAAGTTACAATTGATATTAATAACAATTCAAAATAAATATATTATCATTACAAACATCTACACCTTATTTCTCAATTTTATTAAAATTATAAAATTGAAAGGTTGTTTTCTTGTTCTGGTATCATTTTTATCTTATTTTTAATTATTGAGTTTACACATGACTTAGGTAATTTTGAATTTTTTAAAATGACAGAAACATACCCTCAATGTCAATCAATGGTAAAAGTTGTGAGGTGTCATGGTTCCTCTACACTTAATGACTTAATGCGTGGGAAGAGGAGACTCATATTTTTTACATTAAAACTTGGCCAAGATGTTTGGAGAATATGGGCATTTGACTTGGTACAATGCCCATCTAGCTCATTTTAACCTCTCCCTATAAATACATATACTAGAGTTGGGTTTAGAAAACAGAGAATTTCATAACTCACATCCCTAGACTTAGACTGCCCAACTGTTTCCCCATTCTAAACCTTAAACCTAAGCATCACACATCTTCTCTTGATCAGAACACCAACTTAGTGAAGTATTGGTCAACCAAAATCTTCTTGCTCACAATTTCGGTTAGGTTTTCAAATTAAGAACTCCATTATCCATGTAATGTTGTTTTTATCCTACATTTTGTTCATCAGATTCTAGAATCTTGTACATGTTTTTATCTTTTTTTCATATTAGAATTATCCTAATTAAATCCTATATAATGGGTGAGAAATTAAATTTGTATGCGACGAAAGCGTACATTAATTTGATGAATCATGAATTTTTTTTCTTAGACTTTGCATGAATTGAATGATTATTTAATCTCTTTCCTTGAACTTTCCTTATATGGAATGATTTTTCCATTTGATGAGTACGTCAATAGGTTTCTCTCTCTATTGATGGGGACACAAAGGAGAATTGTCCGTACTTCAAATGGAGACCAGTACCGTTACATATAACTAACATGAAATTATTTATTATAGTTAGGTTATTTCTAATTCAGTCCTTTCATAAAATTAGAAATGTCACTTATGTATTCTCACTTTATATTCATGACAAATACACCCATAAGCCATAAACTTAATCACATTAGATCACATTATTTTGACTTATATTAAATATGACATTTGCACAATTATTTATTATACCAGTGACCTAAAAATTCCAACAATCTCCCACTGGGTCACGTATGTACAAAAAATAAAAGTATCAACTATAATGCGCCTGAAGTTGTATGTCATCTCAATCCTATGTTGTATAAACAATTTTATCTATTAAACATATCAATATAGGACCAAAGAGCTCGTCGTTGTATTTAAGCACAACTAAACCCAACAATGATCACATAAATTAATACAATTAATTGACAAATCATATCATGAATGTGAGGAATGAAAATTACATGCAAGGTGATCTTTTCATGTCAATTTTCATCTAATCCTACTTGACTTTAGTGAGATCATACTTTAAACATAATTATACAAAGTGTAATGAACTGAATAATATTTAATTTCTGATCAGAATAAACACCTCATAAATATCTATACAATAACTAAACTAAAAGACAACCAAACTACAAACTCCCATTGAAGTTAGAGATTATCGATCTCTACGACACTCATACGAGCAATATTCTCATGAAAAACACTGGACGATAAACCCATTATCAAGAGGTTCATAACCATAGAGTTTGTACATAAATATTTTATAGAAATTTATCCACTTTGTATCATTTCTTTCATAACAATAAACTTGATTTCAATATCACTTAATTTAATGCCTAGTAACATGTCATAAATTCCGTTGCAATAGTGGATGACGTCATAAGTATTTGTTTGACACTTCTTCAAGAAATGACAAAACAGCTAGCGAAAAATATAACCCGAAGTGGATTTCATACAGTTTTGGCATCCCGTAAGATCGAAGTAAGAATACTCAATGATTTCAAGACTTTTCGACTTTCTATATGTGAGCATTTAATTTTTAGTTCTTTTTAAATATCTCGTAAGTATTGGCTACTTAATGTAAAATAAAATTTGTGACAAACAAGTCACCCATATATAAACCATAAATAGACGTTTACTCCCACTGAACTTGTGAAACACAAATAATCAATTAAATTCATCTCAAAACCAAAAGAGTGAATTTTTATTTTGTGAAATTTATGGTATCACTAACGAGACGCTTCTTTAAGTCTATATATGAATTCTTTAATTTACAAACCATATTAATTTGGTCTCTCGACACAAAATTTTCCCATTGCACCAAATTGTTTTTCAATGTCTCTATTGAAAAACTCTTTAACATCTATTATGGTGAAGCTCCGTATCAAAATATGCAACGAGTATCATAAATTGTCCTTAAAGAGTAATTTAATTAAACTGGATTGTCATAAAGACAATTGATTTTGAGGTTGTTGAGTTTGTACTTAATGAATTTGATCAATATTATCTTGTTACTCTTGATTTTTGAACATATCAATATCAATAAAAATCTTATCAATGTCAAAAACACTTGAGATATAAATCAAATCTTCTACAATAAAAATTATTGATCTAAATTATTTTTAAAGACAAAATCATTTCTACCCTCAAACTCAATATCCTCAAAAAAATATTGCAGTCTCGTCTAAAAAAACTATCTTTGATTTGACATAATAAAAAATTATATTTTCCCCCCAAAAAATAAAAATTTATAGCCCTTAAACACTTAGAATATTCAATAAAATAGTTTCTCACATTTATAAACTTAAGTAACAACTAAATTCAAATAATGATTTATCACATCTCAAAATACTTAATGCAACATTAATATCAAGTCTCTGCACAGTAATATTAATTGCTAATAGTATTTTGGTGTAATGATCAAACATTAATAATAAGACATGTTAAATAATCAATATATATTTGAATGGATTAATTATTCACATAAATAAGACTTTATAATTATTGTATATTTATCATCACAAGTATTAATAAGTATTAATGCAATTTTGTCAATTAATTATCAACTTTAGGGCCAAATAATATAATCACATTAATTACACCATATTACCATTTAAAATTGTCTTGAATTAATTTCAATAAACATGGTTACTTTGGTGATTATTTGTATCAATCAATACAATTCAAATAATGAACAATAATATCATTATTTTAAATTTAAATGTCATATTATTGTATATAACCCAAATCAATAATATATAATTTTCCAAGAAACATATAATTTATTTTATTATAAAAAATAAAATTATACTGTTGGTGAAATCTTACTTGATTTTTAAATTTGTAATGTCTTCATATTAATTAAATTAAATAATAAATCTTCAAGATTTATTTGACAAAATTTCAATTTTTTTTTTATATATATATACCTAAAAATAAACATTATTCCTTAATTCTCTCTTTAATCTATAAGCTATATTATATATTATATAAATCTTTTAACATTATTCCTTAATTCATATATATATATATATATATTATCAATCCTTTAACAACAAATATTCTAACTTTATGTATATTTAATTGTCGACCTTCAAAGTAAAACAGAGAATTTCTAACTTTACAACGAGAAAATCTAAATATCCTTTAATCTGGTAATTAACGATAGAATCTAAATATTCATATATCTAGAAACATTATTAAATAATTATTTTATTGTTTCCTGTTCCTTTTAACGAAAGAATCTAAATATTCAAAAATTTAGAAACTTTTAACATTTAACCGAGAATCTAAATATCCATAAATCTAAGAAACATAATTATATAACAGTTCCTCTTTACGAGATATTCATAAATCTAGGAATTTAATAGAGAGAATTTAAATATCCATAAATCTATAAACTTAACCGAAAATCAATATAACTATATATTTCGAAATCACGAGATAAATTCAAATATTCATTTTCGGGATCTTATCTTAATGATGGTAGAAAATTCAAATATCCTTTAATCTTTCGTCAATCTTCATGATAGACTTCATAAATTTTAATTTTAATTCATAATATATGAATCTTCAAAGATAAATATATATCTTTCTGATAAGATCGGTGTAGTCAATAAAAACGGGGGGGTCTAACTATTGATGACAATTTCTGGAAAACGGTTTGATAAAAATCCTATTAGGGATTAATATCACTTTCTATTCTTCACAAACCCTTGCAAACTCTTGAAGCGATTCAAGTGCGGAAACGTTTGCTCAGGTTTGAAGCTAGGAACCAATTAAAGAAGATAGGACAAAATGTAAATGACACAGCAGTTTGTTTATGGATGTTCAGAGCAAACTCTACTATGTCACCCCTTATTCCAACCACCAGAAGGATTCATTATACTTCTTTAAATCAAATACAATTTACTTGCTAGCTAACTGTTGAACAGAACATACTCTGTTCAACTTACGATATATTTAAGAATTTCACTCAGCTAGACATATTCTCTCTTGAACTTAAAGATGTACATATCAGAAAGTACAAGAATATGAGATTGATGGTAGATATAAAATCAGTACACTCGTAAAACTTTTTGTTCACTAATAAAAGCTGGTAAACTCTATGTAAACTCGTACGTCGACCGTTGTCCTTGAAGATCTATATATACAGGATAAATACCAACGGTCGAATCTTCTAGATGGACACATGGCAAGCGCCCATTGGAAAGCCTCCATAGTACAAGAGTATATCAGGCTCTATGCACATGGATCGTGGTCGTACCGAACTGGTAGTGCGCCGGATATTCTTCTGAAACTATCCTTTATTGAACATGTAGTGGGAGTAATATTCGCGTACGTGATATTCTTTCATTGGGTACATATAACTGGCGTACTTGACTTCAAGGATGAGTGGAGCAGGAGTAGCATACAACTAATTGATTGTGAGTAGACGGATGCTAACTTCAAGCAGCTGCTGAAGCGAGGCATTAGACGTGCTTCGTTAGACTACAAAGTATAAGGAAGTTAGACGCCCACGTCTAATAGCGAGATCCATTAGACAACCAATTCTAATGGAGTTAGACTGCACGTCTAACTACGTATCTATTAGACTGCACGTCTAACTACGTATCTCTTAGACTGCGCGTCTAACTACGTATCTCTTAGACTGCACGTCTAACTACGTATCTATTAGACTGCACATCTAACTATGTATCTGTTAGACTGCACATCTAACTACGTATATGTTAGACTGTACGTCTAACTACGTATCTGTTAGACTGCACATCTAACTACGTATCTGTTAGACTGCACGTCTAACTAAGTATTTGTTAAATTGCACGTCTAACTAAAAGCACGTCCAATTATCATGTTTCAAACTAAGTCTAACTTAGCATATTTTTGATGTACCTGCACAAAAACAATTAGACGGCTTAGCTTCATTTTTAATCAAAGTTTTACAAATACATCATTAAAATATCGTTAGTCAAACTAATTTGACCCAACAATCTCCCAATTTTTGATGATGTTAAAACTTTGTACAATTAATAAGATAATCACTCATCAAATTAAAGTAAGAATGACATTTGCTCACAATCTTCAAGTATAAGTGCCAAAAACCAAATTCTAAAAACCAAGTTCAGAATCCAACAAAGATAAATTAAAAGAAAAGAGATTATTGTTCTTCCCTTTTCACGTTTGGATAAGCAAACTCTTCACCAGTCAGTAAGTTGCGAAATTGAGGGAGAGCACGGTCACCACTAGGAGCACGGTCACCTCTTCCACCACTTTCGCCACCTCGGTCACCACCGCGACCTCCACTTCTTTTGGTTGGTCTGCAACCTCCTTCATCAACAACTTTTATTTTAGATCGGGTGCCTGTCGAATCACCTCCTCTTAAGCTACTGCTTCCACCTCCTCTTGAGCTTCCTTCCCCATTTTTAACATTATCAACGTCAAGGGCAATAAGGTTTTTCTCTTTATTTGCGACAACTTCAGCATTTTCCACGGCTTGAATTGATCTAGCAAAGGAATCAGCTTATTCCATACGTTCAACATCAACTCTATTCATATGATTGGTTAACTCAGCCATTTGACCTTGAACAAGATTCATTTCAGCCATAACTTCTTGATGAAGATTAATGTTAAATTCCCTTTCACAATCAAACCTTTCAGACTGCCGTTTGAAGACGTTCATTTCAAAATTGGAATAGGTGTTGTTGAGGATGTTGATCTTATAAATGTTCCTCTTCATGGTCTTCTCCATTTCTTTCTCAGTTTCAAGAAGAGAAGATAATTCTTTCTTGTTTGATCTTTGACCCTTTTCTATTGTTGACATTCTGGACTGCAAGTGCAGCATGTTCTTTTGAATAGAGTGCATCATTTCCGCCATAGAGGTTAAGATCTTTCCACTTTCACGAGGGGTTGCTTCACCGGATGACATCTCTAGAGGGCTGGAAGGAGCAGTTCTGATGGGACTTACATGAGTATGAGCCTTCATAGAGTTCTCCAGTTCATCTGCCTCAAAAACATCTTTAGACTTTTCTTCATCTCCAAGAACGTCTTCACACACCTTATGAATATGTTCAAAAGGTCCATCGGAGTGAAGAGGAAGATCAACAACCTTCTCAAAGATATCTGTAGTTGTTATTTCAGGAGATAATCGAGGAGATGGTGAGCCGGGAATAAAGCATTGTGATAACGGTATCCCTTCTAACGACTTATCATCGTTGTCTTGTTCCTCCTCAACGGAAGAACTCTTATCAAGTTTGTCTTCTTTCGATGGTTCCCCCTCAGATCGTGCCTTAATAGGCTTATTAGCTTCAGCTTCTTTCACTAGAGATGTCTTTGTTTCAAGAAGAGGGGATTCCAACACATTTGATTCTTGAACTTTTGTTTGAATAAGTTCGACATTATCCTCCTCCTTTTCAAATGATTGGATCAGGTTGAACGGGATTCTAAGTCTGATCAATACTTGACAAAGCCAAAAGACTATTTTCTTCAACAGACACATTCCCTAGTTCAATAAGGTGAGCAACATCTAGCTCATCTTCGATAAAATCAAGTCATTATCCTTAGAGAGTTGCATCGACTCGTCTTCATATGAAAAATTACCAAATGGATTCACCCCTGAACAGTTGGCTTCATGAACATATTTGAGGACAGTTGAGCTATAGATTTTCATGATTTCATCAAGTTTCTTTAAGGCATTTTCTTTTGCGTCAGCATTTTTTTCCATTGGATTGAAGTTTTCTTTTCTTGCTTCGAGCACAGGAAAAAGTGCTCGACCTCTAAGATTGGCTCCAACCAGTTCCTTCCTCTTTAGAGCTTCATAGACCTCAGAGGTTTTAGCCCATTTCAGGACTCATTTCTCTATGTTGACCAGCTTCAACCATTTCTCGCTTACACAATTTCCTTTGATAACTTAATCATACATGTTGGACATTATGTTCATAACCCATGTATCGAAGATGTTAATCTTCGCAACAACTTTCACGTTGGCTTGATTCATCATTAGGTTGATAATACAAGTTGCCTCTGAAACTTCCTCATTTTATTCGGTTGCGATAGCCTTTCCCTTTCCAATAACCTCAACATGTTTTGGAGTTGGCCTCGGTTCACCGATAGTTATGCCAGTAGCAGCCCTGATGGCTCTCATAATTTCGTGAGGAGTTAGGGAGTTGGAAAAATGCCTTGACAAAGCGTTAGATTGGACTCCTTTTCCAACGACAATGTCCTTTTCTGGAACATTTTTAGATACAGGTGGCTCGACATTTGGCATAATTGGAGCCTATTCAGACATGAAAACAACAGTGGGGGTAGGAATAATATCCTACTCTGTTTCGATAGTAACAGTAGCTTCAGCAGCTACAAGTTCATTTGGGTAGACAGAAGACGGAATCTTGTCAATATTTTCAACATTTGGACCAACTAGCTCAATAGTTGACCCGACAACAAGTTCCAACACAGGAATTGAAACAAACACATTTTGTTCCAACAGAGGAACACTAAAATTAGGCACTTCAGCCAGAGAAGAAGGAGGGGTTACCTTCGATGAAGCTTTAGATGACTTAGACGCCCTAGGCGCCTTTAACCTCTCTCCTTTCAAAACGGAAGACTTCGTCGACTTTTTCAACTGGCTGGAGGAAGGAGAAAGAGGAGACATTGGGATGGCTGCAAGTGCAAAGGGACCTTGCTTTTTTATGGAATCGACCACCCCGAATCTTTCTTTGAGGAGCTTTTCTGGTTATTAATACTAGTCTCTGATTCGTTTATGGTTCTTGCTCTTTTAGCCCCCGTCGAAAGGATAGAAGCGGTTGGTTGCTTGGAACGAGTGACGGATCTTCCACCCGTCTATTGGCTAGACGCGCCAGAGAAGGACTCCATAGAGTTCTTCATTCTAGTGAGAGTGTTGGCGACGATGAAGATGTTGAACACATGGCTAGTATGAATAACCTCTTTTTCTCCCATAGGAACCCCCAAATGTTACAACAATCGGGTGAATTGGGCAACAAAACTCACACTTTCTTTGTTTTTAGAGTCAATCGACCCACATAGATTTGAAAAGAGCGTCGAAGCCTGGTTGACTTGAATGACCTTAGAGATAACCATCATATAGTCAAATCGATCCTAACTATAGAGATGAAAAGAACCTTCTCTTCCTTGAAGAGCCTTCGCAACAATATCGTTTAAAAGAATGAAATGGGATTTGAGAACTTTCTTACTCCCATTTATCTTGATTTCCGAACTGTCGGCTGAAAATGCAGTCTTCATTTCTGTAATGGTTTCCGATAGAAGATGAATATTGAACGTGTGGCCACCCGTTGGAAGTTCGAAAAACTCCGCATAAGATGCCTCATCAAAAGATATAACCGTTTCGTTCACTGTTGCAGAGATAGAATCACCAACCATTGTTGTCGTTTTAAAAAACTCTCGGACTTCCTTTTCGTAGAAAATAAACGGGTTGCTGAGATACTTCCCGCGACTAGAATACACCAAAGATCTAAACATGTCAACCACCTCCTGTTGATCGAAAGCATACATCGAGGCGAAATCCACATGCAAAGTACAGTGACCGAGGGTAATCTTCTTGTTTTCCATTTGAGAGAAAATGAACAGACTCAAGATGAACAAAATTCTTAGAGAGAAGTTTGGAGAAAGTTAGGGTTCTTGAGAGATTTGAAAGCGTAAACGTTTCAATCGCATGCAATATGTCCTTAAATAGACTTCGAAGAGTCACATGGCTTAACCGTCACTTTTCATAAGGGTATGACCCATTAATAAAAGTTAGACGTCATTTTCCACAAAGTCATCATTAATTTTAGGGATATATTAGTCATTCTCTTTTAACTTGAAAGACACGTGTCTTCATGTTATTTGAAAGTGATTGTTTTAATATTTGAGCGAGAAAGTTAGATAACACGGTATAGGACAACTGTCCTTGATCAGTCTAATAACACACGTAGTTAGATGTTTTTCTTACTTATGTAGTCTATGTGGTCTAAGCGTCTATTAGAAGCATGAGTCTATTAGACGCAGGCATCTAATCAAGTGTCTTATAGATGTCTAACGTCTATTAGACGTCGACATCTAATTACGCATGAACAACACGTATTAGACGTGTGTTTGGTTAGGGGTGAGCGTCCAATTGCTCTTGTCTTATAAACGTCTAAGCGTCTATTAGACTTCAACGTCTAACCGCGCAGGTTATTAACCAAGACACTTTTACTTAGAGTCATAAAGTGTGTAAGTAAAAATACGTCTAAGTACATGCTTTTTCGTTTAGATGACCTCGTCTAATAGACCGATTAAGGCTTTAGTCTGCGTGCACCTTTATTTATACAACAAATTTCCCTCTCAATTTATGCATGTAAAAAAAGAATAAATAAATGTTTTGAGGTCCTTAAGACCAAAAATATTATTAAGACAGAAAACACTTAATCCTTAAGAATGGCTAGTACCACTGTGATCTTCTAGAACATATACTCAGAAGAGTATGCTCTAAGTTTCCTTACTATAGCTTCCCTGAATCACCTACACAACAAAATATATACAAACTTTGGTACCCACATTCACTTGAGTCCTCGATCCATCAGTCCCTAAGGAATTCATATTTAAGTTATTTTTATGGATTTCCCATTTTGTGTTGTAATTAATGCGTATGATTTTGACTTAGTAGACACCTTCTTGCTAGCCATTGATCCCTTAGCTTTTGAGGATGATTTTATTTTAAAACTCATTGACTTTAAGTCAAGTTTTAGATACCCAGACTTGCTAGTTGCATCTAACTTGTTTTTCAACCAACTAACAGTCGGCGAAACATAAGTTATTTCATCCTTCAAAGCTAATTCCTCGTGGATTGGATCAGTTTCAGTGACAGTTAGGCTCACTTTGACAAAACTTATTGGCTTAAGCTTGTCAGTTGCTGAGCTTAACTTCTTGCAGGACTGATTTGGGTCATTTCTATCAAGTCCTAAACCGGATTTGAATCCAGCAAGTTTCAACAGACTAATCTGATATTTTACAGCTTCTCCAGATCTTGTTTAAACACTAACAATATAGTTTAACCTTTTGTTTTTAGAAGAGAGAGTTTGGATATGTTCTTTCAGCATCTCATTCTCAAATGAGATCTTGACCTTTCCATTTTCAAGAGTTTTTGATTCTAGAGTTTGAGATAAAATAGGTTGAGACATTTTAGAGGAAGATTTTATTTCATTTATGGACTCTGATAGCTTTTTGTACTCTAAGACCATGTCATTTAGTGCAGCTACCAGTTATTCCCTTGAAATTTTTTCAGAAGAGAAGTCAAATATCTTAGATTCTTGAGCTTCTTCTTCTTCTCTTGCCATTAAGCAAGCAACCTCATCATCATCACTATCGTTGGATAATGAGTCAGAATCACTATAGTTCTGTTTGTTCTTCCCGTCGCCTGCCAAGAGAGCCTTCAACTCCTTTTCTTCGTCCTTCTTCTTCTCATCACGCTTCGGCTTCCGACATTCTGATTGGTAATGACCTAAGATACCATAGTTAAAACACTTAACATTAGATTTGGATTTCTTATTATCATTTGAATTTGAAGAGTTTGAGTTGCTCTTTTTCATGAAGTTGCCAAACTTCTTCACGAAGAGAGACATGGCATCGCTGCTGAGCTGTTGGGAAACTGTCTTCACATCAGGGACAATTGATGGCTCTTCTGCAATCACCAAGGCTTTGGTAATGATGGTGGATGAGGGTTGATCTTCTTCAATCTTTGAGTTCAACTCGAACTCATAGGCCTTGAGATCAACAAACAAATCGAAGAGCTCGATCTTGTTGAGGTCTTTGGATTCCCTCATTGCCATCGTCTTTATATCCCACTCTCTTGGTAAAGCTTGCATGACCTTGATAGAAATCTCCATGTTGCTAAATGTCTTGCCAAGAATAGACATAATAGAGATAACTTTGTTGAACCTTGTGTCAAGCTCAGTCATTGTTTCTCTAGGACGCATTTTGAAAATGTCGAACTACTGAGTGTAAACTATGATCTTGTTCTCTTTAGTTTTCTCATTGCCCTCACACGAATGGGTGAGTCTTTCTCAGATCTCCTTGGCAGTCTCACACTCGATGATGTAGTTGAACATGCTGTTATCAATAGATTTGAACAGAACGTCCAATGTCATGTTGTTGAGGTTGATTCTCCTCTTGTCTTCGCTAGTCCATTCGGATTTCTCCTTTTAAATCTTGTTGGGACCATCTGTGATAACACTCCACATGTCATCATGAAGAGAGGAAAGGTGAGAACGGACTCTCTTCTTCCACACAATATAGTTTTTCTTTTGAGAACGTGGGAATTGCGGTAGCACTAGCATCTTTGGATATGATCGACATTCTTGGTGATAGCTTGAGAATAGAAATAGGGCTCTAATACCAATTGATAGGATCGGTGTAGTCAATAGAGACGGGTGTCTAACTATTGATGACAACTTCTGGAAAACTGTTAGATAGAAATCATGTTAGGGATTAATATCACTTTCTATTCTTCACAAATTCTTACAAACTCTTGAAGCGATTCAAATGCGAAAACATTTGCTCAGGTTTGAAGCTAGGAACCAATTAAAGAAAAGAGGATAAAATATAAATGACACAGCAGTTTGTTTATGGATGTTCGGAGCAAACTCTTCTACGTCATCCCTTCTTCCAACCACCATAATGATTCACTATACTTCTTTGAATCAAATACAGTTTACTAGCTAACTAACTGTTGAACAGAACAGACTCTGTTCAACTTACAATATGTTTAAGAATTTCACTCAGCTAAACATATTTTGATTCTCTCTTGAACTTGAAGATGTACAGATCAGAAAGTGCAATAATATAAGATTGATAGTAGATATAAAATCAGTACACTCGTAAAACTTTTTGTTCACTAATGAAAGGCTGTAAACTCTCTGTAAACTCGCACGTTGATCGTTGTCCTTGAAGATTTATGTATAGAGGATAAATACCAATGGTCGAATCTTATAGATGGACACGTGGCAAGCGCCCATTGGAAAGCCTCCATAGTAAAAGAGTACAACAGGCTCTGTGCACATGGATCGTGGTCGTACCGAACTGTTAGTGCGCCGAATATTCTTCTGAAACTATCCTTTACTAAACAAGTAATGGGAGAAATATTCGTGTACGTGGCATTCTTTTATTGGGTACATATAATTGGTGTACTTGACTGCAAGGATGAGTGGAGTAGTAGAAGCATACAGCTAGTTGATTGTGGGTAGACGGATGCTAACTTCAAGCAGCTGCTGAAGCGAGACATTAGACGTGCTTCGTTAGACTGCCAAGTCTAAGAAAGTTAGACACCCACGTCTAATAGCGAGATCCATTAGACCGCCAAGTCTAATGGAGTTAGACTACACGTCTAACTACGTATCTGTTAGACTGCACATCTAACTACGTATCTGTCAGACTGCACGTCTAACTACGTATCTGTCAGACTGCACGTCTAACTACGTATCTGTCAGACTGCACGTCTCACTACGTATCTGTCAGACTGCACGTCTCACTACGTATCTGTCAGACTACACGTCTAACTACGTATCTGTCAGACTACACGTCTAACTACCTATCTGTCAAATTGCACGTCTAACTACGTATCTATAAGACTGCACGTCTAACTACGTATCTGTCAGAGTGCATGTCTAACTAGCAGCACGTCTAATTAACCTATTTCAAACTAAGTCTAAGTTAGCATATTTTTGATGTACATGCACAAAAACAATTAGATGACTTAACTTCATTCTTAATCAAAATTTTACAAATACATCATTAAAATATCGTTAGTCAAACTAATTTGACCTAACACTTTCCGATTAAAATTTTCAAATCTAAGATATATATATTCTACATCAAATTATTGATAAAATCAATATATATTCATAATATTATATTATGGTTTGAAATTATCAAAACTAATATATATCATTCAAAAACATCATTTGAAAAGAATCTAAATATCTCTAAATCTAGGGATTTTATGAGATAATTCAAATATCTCTTCGCATCAATCTTCATGATACATTAGAGTTGGGCATCGTGCATAAACGTTCATATTCGACTCGGGTAAATTGTGTTAGACTCTTAATCGTGTCATGTTGTGTCATGTCTCAGTCTTATCCATGTCGTATCGTGTCTTGACTCACTAAAAATATTATGATTCACGGATTTTTTCGTGTCGTGTTATTCGTGTCTACAAGTTTACTGGTGTCGTGCTAACTTGTGTTTTGTGTTATTCCGACTAAATTGTGTCATCGTGTCAACACAATCATATTTTGACACAATCATGTTATTATTTATTTATATATATTAAATTATATTGTTAATAAAAATTATAAAATATTATTATTAATTTATTTTAATTTTGAAAATTTAAATTAATTTAATAAGTTAAATGTATTAAATTATTTAATATGTAAAATGTGTAAATATAAATTTTAATATGTCAATTATTTAAAATATGTTTTAAAACATACAAATAATTATCCAAATAAAATTAGTTAAATTTGTTGTTATTAATTTATTATATATATATATATATATATATATATATATATATATATATATATATATATATATATATATATATATATATATATATATATATATATATATATATATATATATATATATATATTAAGTTAGTTAAATATTATAAATGTGAAATTTTATAATTTTTAATTAGATAAGAATTTATACTTAATTATTTAATTAGGTATATGATATTTATTATTATACATAATTAAAATTAATAGAGATTTTTTATGATAGAAAAAGTTTATTTTTTAAAATCTTTATTAACTTTTAAAATTTTAGAGTGATTTAATTTTTTTTAAATAATTTAGTGATATACAAATATTAATTAATTATTACTGCAATAAAATATTTTTTTAGGAAAAAATTATTATAATTAATATATTATTAATTTTTTAGGTTAAAATATATTTGTATAATTATTCACTATTGCATTTTTTTGAATTAATATTAATTTTATAAATTAAATTTTTATTTAATTAATAAAATTAATTTAATCTTTTTATTTTATAAATTGATTTTTTTTTGTTAGTTAAAGTTTCTTATTAACTTGTAAATTTTTGGTAAAATTTTAGAGTTATTTAAATTTTTTTTAAAAATATCTTATGATAAACAATTAAATATATGATCAATTATTAGGAGAGACGTGGTAATGTTAATGAAAAGATGGGTAATTTGAGTAAGAATATATGAAAGAAAATGAGAAAGAAAGTGGGAAAGGTGAGTAGAAATTATAAATATATATTATTATATTATTAAAATTAAAATTATTATCATATATTTATTATTTAATGTATTAACAATAATTGAAATTATAAATAATCATAAAATTAAAAAATCAAAAAGTAATTAGTAAATGTAATATGGAAGAGAACTATTAATAGAATAAATTTATATTATTTAAGTTAATATTTATAATATTGTATTTTAGTATTTTAATTTTAATTTTAATTATAAATATTACATTTATGAAGTTAAATAATTTATTAATTGAATAAAATTTAATAGGTTTAGAGAATGTTAATGTGAGTAGTTTAGGTCATGTGAATAATTGTGTGTATGTCGTTTCGTGTGTATACTCGTGCTCGTGTTGTGTCTATACTTGTGTCGTGTTTATATTCGTGTTGTGTCCATGTCGACTTGTAACCGTGTTACGACCGTATAAACTCATAATCGTGTCGTGATAGTGTCGTCTCGTGCTTGTATCGTGTCAACCCAAGATCCGAGTGAGATAATATCGTATCGTATCGTTCCGTATAAATATCGTGTTAGATCGTGTTGATTCGTATTTATAAAACTCATTGCCCAGCTCTATGATACATCATACAATCTAATATAATCTAATCTAAATATATATATATATATATATTAATGAAAGATAAATATATATATATATATATATATAATTCGATTTAAATTTTCAAATCTAAAATATATATTCTTAATAATATTATCAAAATCAATATATATTATCATAAATCCATAATATATCTTATGCTTATGCTGAATGATATATATATTCTCACAACAATAAATTAGGACGGCCTCTAATACCAATTGTTAGAATTATCCCAATACAATGCGTGAAAAATTAAATCTGTATGCGGCAAAAACTTACCTTAATTTGATGAATCATGTCTTCTCTTTCTTAGACTTTCATGGATTGAATGATTATTTAATCTCTTTCCTTGAACTTTCCTTATATGAAATGGTTCTTCCATTTGATGAGTACGTCAATAGGTTTCTCTCTTTGTTGATGGGGACGCAAATTCGTACTTTAAATGTGGACCATTACCATTACATATAACTAACATTAAGTTAGTTATTATAGTTAGGTTATTTCTAATTCAACTCCTTCATAAAATTAGAAATGTCACTTAGATATCCTCACTTTATATTCATGACAAATAGAGTAAATAAGTAATATAATTCGATCTTAAACCAATCTAACTTTTTCTTACCAAAAAGTTTAATAGCGAGCATGCATGCTTATCCTAGGAGCTTCAAGAGGCCTAGCAGGAGCATGCTTATCCAAGGTTTCCTAACATTTTTAGTTCTTCAACACATTTGTTCTGCTACCCCAGCATATGCAACCACCGATCGAGGAATCCTGCAGCCAGGGGTGGAGCCACGCATGGTCTAGGGTGGGCTACAGCTCCACCTAAATTAAAATCTTAAAACAAAAATATTTTTATATGTTTTTAACATGTGACTCTCAGCCTAGTTGGCTATGTAACGCCTCACCTTTAATTTATTATATTTTATTTTATACTAACAATATTTTCTAATATAAAATAATGTAAATCATATAATAATATTATTTATTTTAAAATTATATTTATATAATAATTATACATTATTTTTATTTATTTCAATATAATTAATAATACAAATTATTTATAAGGGTAAAAGATAAAAATTAAAATAATAATAGTGTTTTATATTTCTTAATTTTAAATTATTTCAAAATTTTATAAGAATATATAAATTAATATTAATAAACAAGTTAAAATAGTTGCATTGGTTTGATTCGGTATTTAAATAAAGAATTTAATATCCCTGCTCAAAAACCTAACAAATCTCATAAAATTGATGTTGATGTAAGTCCTCTTAAACTTGATTCATCATTACGTATTCCGATATGGAAATATCCTTTTAATCAAAGGGATGAAATTAGACGAGCTTATATCAAGATGGGTCATATCAACCTATTAAGGATGAGTATCCGCCGACCAAATTTGGAAATCAAAATCGACGGTTCCAAAGTCATTGGTTTAAGAAATTTTCTTGATTAGAATACTCTCCTTTGAAAGATGCTGCTTTTTGTTTCCCATGTTTCTTGTTTGAACATAAGCAACCTCAAAACCTACATTTATAATAGATGGATTCAAATATTGAAAGCGAGTTAATGATGGGGATATATGCTCTTTTGTTATGCATATATGATGTAATATTTCACCACATAATAGGGCAGTTGAATATCATGATAATCTAATGAATATCCTTGTCATATTGACAAAGTACTGAATGCACAATTTTCAGATGAAAAACAAAATAATAGATTACGGCTTACAACAACTATTGAAAGCACCCGGTGGCTCACTTTGCAAGCGTGTGCATTGAGAGGGCATGACGAGTATCCATCTTCTAATAATCGTGGAAATTTTATTAAAAAAAAGCGGAGCATAGAAAGTTAAATCTGAGATGCAAGTTGGAGTCAGCCCTAGGTAATATTTCATCCTGGCTCCGCCCCTGCCTGCAGTAGTCGATTGAGAAAACCCAAAGCCAGCGACCAAGGAAATCTGATGTCGATGCATCCGATTGAAGGAGTTGCTGCCAATGCATCCGACCGAGGAAAGCTAATGTCGACTCATGCTCTTGACGCGGGCTGCCGACACTCTTTTCTCGACACTTTGACTACTCCCTTCGGATGACCCATTCAAGCGACGCTTGTTCCCGCCTTTTCCTTCACACAATCGGCTCTTTGCTCCTTTTATATTTTATTTTCGTTTTTTGTTAAGTTTTCTTTAAAGTTTTGTGTTTATCTTATCTTATCCAAAACCAAGGGCGGAGCCAGAATTTAAAATTTATTCGGGCTACAAAAATTTTAAAAAACAATTATATAACACAATAATAAAAACATCTATACGATTTAAAATCTATCCCGGATTTACTATTAAAATTGAGATTTACGATTTTTACGAATATAATATTCATTAATAATAGAATTTGAGTATGTACTTGAATAAAAAATTTCTCCTAATGTATAGATCATGGAAACTATGACTATGAGAAAGTCTTCTCCTATTTTATAATTAGGATAATCTTTTTTTTAATTTTTATTGCGAAAAATGCTAATTCCGTAGTTGTTGTTGAAATATGTAGAATTAAAACTAAACGGGTTAACTTGTCAATCAAATGATATTGTTCAAACTTGAAAAATATAAAAACTATTCACATGTATGCAAATAATATAAAATTGAATTATAACCTGGTATATATGCAAATAATATAAAATTGAATTATAACCTTTAGAGATTGAATTTCAATATAAATAGATAGAATACTATAATTTTAACCCTACAAATTATAAGGACATAAGGGTTAATGAGAAAAAAATCAAAATTCTAAACTAGGATTTATGGATATTTTTTATTTAGGCGGAATAAATTATATATAATTTAAAAGTGGATAAGTCAACATATTTAAATATAAATGATTAAATTAGAGATTTTTTTTTCATTAGGAATGTATAGATTATTTATTATATATTATTGAGTTTAGGAATTAATAAATGAGTATGTTGTTTAATTAGGAAAAAAATATATTATATAATATATTAGTATTAATCATTGAGATTTTTGGTGGTTTGTTTATGAATTAATAAATAAAACATTTATTTAATTATAAATAAATAGATTATATAGTATATTAGGATGGAGTTGGAGTTGATTGGGCCTCCGGGCTGACTGTTTATTTCCTAATTAATAAGTTAAGAAATGATTTAATTAAGAAATGATTTAATTAAGAATATATATATATATATATATATATATATATATATATATATATATATAGTATAAGGTGGAAAGATCCCTCTAGGCTATAATCCTGGTAAGTGGTAACTTAAGGCCTTGTTTGAAGAGGTGGTTTTTTGAATTTTGTCTGGGTTTTATTCAAAAAAAACCTTTTTCTAATAAAAAGTAGGAAAAATTGGTTTTTAAAATTTAAAGACTAATTTGCTCTTTAATTTTAGAAGATAAATGATGGTTTAGAGAGAAAAAATAAAATTAGAGGGTAGTTTTGATATTTAAATGATAAAATTATTTAATTTGATAATTGATAACATGATTAAGTTTTAAGATAAAAACTGGATTTTATCCCAAAAACTCCTTCATCATCATACGAGGCCTGTGCTTCGCCCTGCTCAAAACACAATAATCACATAAATGTAAACAAATTATTTTAAGTTAAATAAAAAATAGAAAACTAAGAAAGTAAAGCGTACAAATATATATATATATATATATATATATATATTTAAAAAATACATAAATATAAATAGGTGTCGGGATGCACACCCATTATTCTCGGTCTTATAACTCTCTTTATCAGATGAGCCTGGACTTTTTCAACTGTCTTTTTCAAAATTTTCTCAGTCTTTTATATCTGAAAATTAATTGTAGAGTCTGTCGTAGACTGCACGCTACATCTCAATCGCAGGCTTACCAACCAAAATCCAATTCATTCATATTTATATATTAATTAATTTATATAATTAAAAAAGTAATTTATTATATAAAGAGAATGCTAAATATTTCAACTTTTTATACTTGCATAAAGAGAATGATCGGTTTGATTTGGATAGAAGTTATTTTAATAATTTGAGTTAATTAAAAAATATTAATTGGTGGTAATTTTATAGGAGTGTAGATTTTGTTTAGTAGAGAGATTAAGCATTATTCAGTTTGAGTTATTTAAATAAAAAAATTTAAAAAATGTTTTTTTTTCATTCTCTTTTATACCAAATTAATCAATTCATTAAAAAAAATATTAAAATACAATATATTTTAAATTATTATTATTTTTTATTTTATCATTATATATTAATATCATTAAGATATTTTTTATTAAAAATATTTTATATTTTCTGAAAATCACTAAAATTATTATTTCTAAATAATTCAGGCTACAATAATCCCAATCTAATAAAGCCATTAAGCATGTTTTGCTTTATATTATTTGAATAGATTAAATAAATCAAACATTATTTTATTTCTCATTTATCAGTTATATCACTCAATTTATTATTAAAAATATTATTTATTTTATTTATATATAAAAATACGTACCTTTCAAATCTTTTTATTACTAAAATTTTACCTTCTCGAAATCATCGTTATCACCAATTAATTTTTTTTTTTTAAATAATTTCATATCGAATAAAACTTGAAATTGAATTAAAATAATATAAAGTATTTTAATATTTTAATTAAAGAATTAAGGAATGAGATGAAAGAAATAACTAATATTTGTTTGAATTTGAGTTATTAAAACTAACTTAAACAAAACAAAGCCTAAGAGCTTGTCTGTTTTTTTTTAGTTTTTTTTTTAGGTTTTAATTATTATTTTTATTTATTAAAATATGAAAATTACTTTTTATTAACACAAAAAAACTAAATATTTTTTAAAATTTATCCAAATCTAAACACTTTTAGAAAAAAAACATGATAAAACCCCAAAATCAACGTTGAGCTCTAAGAGTTGAGCTCTAGGAGTTTTAAAAGATAAACGTTTTTATTAATTAGCAAAATAATTTCTAACTTTTTTATTAATTAAAAAAACAATTTTTAAGAATTAATTATTTCTTTATAATAAAAAATTAAATATACTATCTCATATATATATATCCAAATTAACTATAAAAAAATTAATAAAAAAATACATTCACTATGACAAATAATTATTATAAACCTAAAAAAAAACATTGTCAAAAAAATTATTGTATTTTTTGTTTTTTTTTTCTTTTGTTTGTTGCATGATGAATTTGATGATATAAGTTTGTTTCCATTGTATGGATAAGTTTAATATCTATTATAATGACTATATTTGTATTTTTTTTGGTAGTTAATATTGATTACATAGTAATTATTTATATAATTATAAAATTTAAAATATGATGGGATAAAATTATATTTTATAACGAATTATCCCTCGACTTTACCCCTCCCCCATCTGTTATAATTCTACCAGCCTTTATTCCGCAAGGAGAATGTCGTCAAATGCCCTTTAAACAACCCTTATCCCACAGCGCTTATGTAGCATCAATCTAAATGAAAAGATAGGCCCAACAAAATCAATCTTGATAGTGATTTTGCCTAATTATCATTTTTCTCCCTTGGCCGTCTTCTTCCTTCTTTCCAGATTCGTGCAGTAGTTTTGGATCACTCAAAATTTTCAATAAATCAGTTGTCATTGAAGTCTTGCCATGTAATCATAAATAAGTAAATAAGTGAATCACTCAAAATTTTCAATAAATCAGTTTTCATTGAAGTCTTTCCATGTAATTATAAATAAGGAAATAAGTTGATGTCTATTATGAACTTGACCTATAAATCAGAGTTGTACCAGTGTTTGACCAGGCCCGAGAGGTAAAAATTAAAAGGTAAAAAATAAAAAATAGCATTTTGTTATAGTAAAGTTTAGTATGCAATACATTATAATTATAATTATAATTATAATTATAATTATATATATATATATATATTCGCGCCAATAAAAAAACAAAAGTTAATAATAATTAAAATAATTAAATAAACATCACTCGTCTAACTATTTTAGAGGCAAAAATTAATATTGATCAAATATGTATAATCTAATTGACGGACTATTTCTTTCTAAATCAACAACATTGCTAACTCATTTAGTCTATCATATTGATAACATTGTTGATCGAAGATAATGATTAACTTCAACTTTAGAAATTTCTTTCTGTCGATGCAACTATTACTGGTATGGTTAACAAAATCTTATAGGTAATGTAATTATTTGGGAATAAACCATTCAGTTTTACCAGACATTGTAGCATATCAATTTCTCTTTTTCATTTGTTAAATAACATCTTACGACTAGCAACTCTAAATATAATTCATCATCATTAATGTCTGAACTTCCATCGTGGCTAAAAATTGTTGAAGCTCTATACAAGACTTCATCAAGTTAGTTAAAGGCTCACGTTTTAACTTCTCCAAATTCAATAAAAACTCAAATAATTCTTGATATTGTTTAAATTGTTCAAACCAAACTTGAAGCGAAGATCGAGCTTGATCAATTATAAAAAAAAATTTAACTATAAAAGACTCTTACCAGATTGTGTCACATCATCATTGTCACTTTCATCAAATTGTTTTTTTTCGAATGATGCATTTTTCTCGAAATTTAGGTTCAATCTCCATTTCCCTTTTCATTTGTATATTATTTGTGTACAATGATGCGATGAATCAAAATGCCTAATATTACTATCCTTAGACAAAAAATCATCCACTCTTTTTGGACTCATATGTACCACGTAATCTCTCAGTTTTTGACTAATATTATTTCAATGTTTAAGATCCTCCAAATTTTCAGTCGAATTTAGTTTTTCATGTTTAGAGTCATTCTCTAAGATCTCGTCCGATTCACCCAAATTGATAGCCTCAACAAATTCTTCATTTTCATAGTGACTTTGTTCTTTAATCACCAAACTATCTCATAATTCATATCTTTTAGTTATGTTATTTCTATTAATATATTTGTTAATATCACCATCTTGAATTTGAATTAATGTCTTCTTCCTTTGTTTCAATTTTCTCTTTTGAACTCCAGACAAATGTTTAGGTGATAATTTATATAAGATCAATTCCAGTAGCTACAACCAATTTCTTGTAGTTGACATATTATAAAATTACCATAATTTACAATTTCATCAAATAAAGATTTAATTCATCTAGCTCTTTTCAAACAATGTTAATTTAATCAATACAACTTAACTCAACACCACATTCATTCATACCATGGAACAATAGAAGTATAGAACTAGGATTTCATCGTTACAATATATTATAACATTTGTTATAATTAATTGCTATAATTTTGATTTTGAGTTCTCGCCTACAAATTTCAAAAATTCATTGATAATATAACAAAGAAAATTCTATTTATACATTTCATCAAAATTACACAAGTTTATAAAAGAAAAATACTTCTTTATTCAGCTTGTAAAATCAATAAATTAAATAATCAAACAAGGTTTGAGCATATGATAAGATTGAGAAGGATTGTAATTGTTTGATACTTTTAGAGCCATGAGATGGCCATATAGGGATTGGGGGCGACAACCGACATATTATGTAGGTAAAAATTGTAGCGAGCCTTTTACATCATATTAAATATAATATATATATATATTAATATTAAACAATTTGGTCTCATTGGTAGGCGAGCCATGAGGCAATGATTTCCCTCGCCTCCAAATCGGTCCGACCTTTCAAAAATCCAAAATATCATTCTTTTTAAGTTTATTGTTCTCTCATTTATCTATTTGGGTTCTTGTAAATACTTTAATTTTGTATAAATAGTTTTTCTTTTTCTTTTTAGGATAACATTAGTTGAGAAGACAATGTTGTTGGGGAGATGATGGATGATTTAAGTTTCAAAATGGCTGGTGTGAAATGTCGGTTCAATTTTACATCAAGATTCTACTGCTATCGAGAAATTAATTATTTTATAATATTTCATTATATATGATGATATATTCTTTTTAAATGAATTATCATTCTAAGAATGATGTCACGGGCTAAATCTCGAACGCTTGATTTACTCCTTGACCCGTGCGGTACTAGGTTAGTATTGCCACAATGCTAACTAGTCAACCTTTCTGAAAATGCAAGAAGGAAACTTTAGAGAGAGATTAAGAGCTTGGAGAATAAGATTGTATTCAAGATTACTCGGTGCTTGGTTTATGGTCAAACTTGTTTATATACAAGTGATGATATTATTATAGATACTCTTTATCCTAGGTCTTTCTAGAGACTTCTAATATTTATTTACATTTAGGATCTCCTAGAGAATTCTAGAGAGATCTTTCAACTACATACAATAAGGACTTCCTAGAAAATTCTAGAGAACTCCTTGAAAGGAAAAACCTAGGAACTTCTAGAACATTCTAGAGAATTCCATTTGAGGGTTGGGCTTTTCCATCCAACTTAAGTGGGCCGTGACATCCTCCCCCACCTAAATCGTCGACGTCATCGTCTCTACCTTCGACTGATACTCTTTGATCTTCTACCTGAATTGCCATAAGTGATATTCACTTTCCTAGTTATTATCGGCATCTGGTAGACCTTTCCATCGTACGAAGTACTCGGTGTAAGGGGGAACGCCCCTCCTTCTTATCTCCCTATGGGATATGATTTCTTCAATGTCTTTGTCGAAGGAGATTGTTACGGAAGTCGCTGCTCGGTTTGAATCTCCTCGTCCAACATCCTCCTCATCTTGGTGGTATGTCTTGAGTTTGCTCACATGGAATACCGGATGAATTTTTAGTTTTGGTGGCAAATCTAGCTGATATGTTCCCTACATGTTGCACAATTTCAAACGATCCCTCGTATCTTCGCACCAGCCCCTTGTGCACAGACCGAAGGTACTTAAATTTCTGCGGAAGTAATTTCACCATTACTTGGTCTCCCTCCTTGAACTTTATTGCACGCCTTATCAGATCTGCCCATTTCTTCATCTTCTTGGTTGCTTTATATAAAGATGCCTGAGCAAGATCTGTTTCTTCTTCGAAGGATTTAGCAAATGTGAAGGCAACCAGACTTTGACCAACATATCTCGTGACGTGGATGGTTGTGTCCCCATCATTAATTTGAACGGACTTCTTCCGATCGATTCACTTTTCTACAAGTTGTATGAGAATTGCGTCGTGTCCAAAAGTTTTGCCTAGTCTCTTTGGTTGGCGCTCACATAGTGTCTCAAGTACAACTCTAGTAAGGCATTGACCCTTTTGGTTTCCCATCAGTTTGTGATTGGAAGCTGGTCGAGAATGCTAGATTGGTCCCCAATAATTTGAACAGCTCAGACCAAAACTTTCTGGTGAAGTGAGGATCTCGGTCGCTCACGATCATCTTTAGGACTCTCCAATATTTCACGATGTTCTTTAGGACTAGCTTGGCCGTTTCGATGACTGTTACATCAGGTGGTGCCGGAATGAAGGTGTCACACTTTGAGAATCGGTATACCACCACTATGATTAAACGAACCCCTCCGACTTTGGTAGAGTTGTGATATAATCTATTGAAACAATTTTGAATGGATATTCTGGCACTGGTAAGGATTGGAGCAATCCGCCCAATTATTGCTACTTAACCTTGTCTTGTTGGTACACAAGACATGTTCGCACGTACGCCTCCACGTCTTCCTGCCTCTTGGGCTAGTAGTATAAATCTTCCATCAGCGCCATAGTGCGATGCATTCTAGTGTGTCCAGCCCATTTTGAATCGTGACAATCCTTTAAAACATCACGTCGCAAGTTTCTTCATTTGGGCACGAACACTCGTTTCCCTTTTGTAAGGAGCAACCTATCTTCGACCCAAAACCTTCGAGTCTTGTCACTTCGAGCAAACTCCATCATGTCATAAGCATTGGGATCTTTCTATAGACCTTCTCGTATGCGTTTCCTCAGGTTGGTCTCGGGTTGGCTTATGGAGGCCAACTCCGCCTTGCGGCTTAGTGTATCGGCTACACAATTGGTGACCCCTGGCCTGTACTCCAAGGTGTAATCGAATTCCAATAGAAATTCTTGCCACCTAGCCTGTTTTGGTGTCAGCTTCTTCTAAGTCTAGAAGTAGCTAGTGGAAATTTTGTCCATCCTGATCTTGAACTTGCTCCCAAGCAAGTAATTCCTCCATGTGTGTAGGCAATGCATGCCCTTTGTTATCTCTTTCTCAAGGAAAATGTATTGTCGTTCTATGTCATTCACCTTCCGGCTCTCAAATGCAACGGGATGCCCATCAATACACCTCCAATGGAGAAATCAAATGCATCGGTCTGGACCTCGTATTCTTTAGTGTGGTCCGACAGTGTTATCATAGGTTGTTTTGTGACTTCGGCCTTGAGCCCCTCGAAGGCCTCCATGCACTACTCGTCCCAGCACCATGAGCGGTCCTTCTTTAAGAGATCAGTCAGGGGTGCATCAATTTTTGAGTACCCTTTAATGAACTTCCGGTAGTAGTTGGCTAGACCAAGGAAAGACCGAAGTTGGGGCACATTTTTTGGTGGTTCCCATTCTAAAATGGCTTTGACCTTGGTTTCATCCATCATGATTCACCTGGACTTTCATGCGATGACCGAGGAACATCACCTCATCCTGGGCGAATGAGCACTTTCCAGCTTTGCATATAACTCGTTCTCGCGCAAGGCCTAGAAAACCAATCTGATATGTTCCACGTGCTCATGAAGCGTAGGTGAGTATACAACAATGTCATCGAGATAGACTACCACAAACTTATCTAACTAAGGGTGGAAAACATTGTTCATTATAGTGTAAAATGTGACAGGTGCATTCGTAAGGTCGAAAGGAATAACAAGGAATTTGTACGATCCATACCTGGTCACCATGGCGGTTTTGGGCTCATCCCCCTTGGCTATCCTTACTTGCTAATAGCCGGATCGTAAGTCTATCTTTGAAAACCACTTGGCTTCCCTAAGTTGGTCGAACAACTCACCAATGAGCGGGATTGGGTACTTATTCCGGACTGTGAGTTTGTTGAGTACTCTATCGTCCACGCACATCCTCAACGACCTATAATTTTTCTTCTAGAATAGCACCGGGGCATCGTATGGCGATTTAGATGGCTGGATCATGCCTGCATCGAGCAAATCCTTCAACTTCTTTTGCAACCCCTTTAACTCAGGCGGTGTCATGCTATAGGGCGTTCGAGATGGCGGCATAGCATCATTCACCAGCTCGATTTTGTGATCCACATCCCGTTTTGGTGGTAATCTCCTTGGGAGTTCGTTGGGCATCACATCTTTGAACTCCTCTAGCATCGCCTGAACCTCCTTGGGTATCTCCCATTTTCCTTTGGGTTCGTGCTCATCATCCACCATAGGAAACGATGCAAACGTCACTTCACAATGTTTCAGACCTCGGTTGAATTGCATCGCCGAGAGCATGCTCTTCCCCTCTAATTCTCTTTTTGCTGGTATGACACTAGTCTTCTCGTGGTCCAAAATAATTAGAGAATCAGAATAAGGGATAATACAAGCGCGTACCTAGTCGAACCATCGCAGTCCCAACAATATATCATAATCATCCATAGGGACTATGGTGAATAAGACCATTCCCTTCTAGTCTCCGATTTGAGTTGGTATGTTCTTCGCCTCCCCGGCCACCGGTTTGGCTGTTGTGTTTACGGACTTGATGGTCCCTTTCGTTGGGTTGATGCTGAGGCCCAACGCTTTGACCACTCCTTCTCTCATGAAGATGTGGGTGGCACCCGTGTCGACTAGTGCTTTGACTTGCTTTTCCCCGATCAAGGCCTCCACGAATATTGAGCCCCTCTTTGTCCCCTTGACCAGTTCCACCACACTAGCCTTAACCACATTAAGCAGTTTTAGGGATCCCATTTGAGTCCCTTCTTCTTCGGCTGACTCGGTCCCTTGTACAGTCGCAACCTTCTTTCCTTTGAACGGGCACATAAATTTCAAATGGTTAGTAGCACCGCAAATATGACAAGTTCTTGGCTTACCCAATTCTTCATCTTGCCTCTCTGAATTGTTGTTTGGATGCCACTTCTTGGGTGGGTGGTCTCCCCCACCTTTCTCCTTGTTGAACTTTGGCATGTCCGTGGACACTTTCAACTCAATCAACCTTTCTACGACTTCAATGGCTTCGGAAACATTCTACACTTTGGTCCTTTGGAGCTCTAATTGTGCCCATGTCTTCGGACCGTTGACGAATGTGAACAACGCCTCCTGTTCTATGAGACTTGGCAACTCGAACATCAATTTTTGGAATTCATTCACATACTCTTTGATGGACTTGTTGTGCGTGAGTTGACTTAGCCGTTTCCGAGCTTCAAAATTAGCATTTTCTAGGAAAATATTTTGTTTGAACTCGGTCTTGAAATCCTCCCAAGTCTCCATTCGCAATGTGTCTCGTTCGATCTCTGTTTCGTGCCTCCTCCACCAAAGGAGTGCCATCTCCACCAGGAAGAAATGTGTTGCATCCAACTTAATTCGATCATCAAGTATGTTGGATGCACGAAAATACATTTCCAAGTTCCAAAGAAAATCTTCAACTTCCTTTGCATTCCTCGAACCCTTAAATGGAGTCGGCTTTGGAGCATCCATCCGATAAGGTGTCGCACCTCGAAGTTTCCCTATATTTCCACCAATCCGGCCATCGATCGCCTCGGTCCTTTCCATCATTCGGCCTTCGATTGCCTCGAGCCTTCTCATTAATTCCCTCCTGAAGGCGTCGATCATCATTTGGAGCTCTGCTCGGACTATCGCGAGTACTTCATTTTGAATAGCATTAACATGACCTTGAACCACTCCAAGAACTTCATCCCGAATGCCGCGATTCGAGTTGTTAATGATACCCATAACTTCATTCTCCATTTTTTCACTTGCCTCGTCCAATGCCGTCACCTTATCGGCCACCGTGCTGAACACCTCGAGAGCTTCCTAATGCTCACTCATGCATTCCTCTAGTCGGGTCACCCGAACATCCATGGCAACATTCCTCTTGACGGACCTTCCCCTCTTATGCGCCTTGTCCTTTTGTTTGCCGGTCGGAACCTTCATGACGTTAGATCCTGGATCCATTTCTTGCAACGTGAATGCGGAAGTATGAAACTCTTACTCTGATATCACTTGTCAAGGGCGAAATCTCGAACGCTTAATTTACTCCTTGACCCATGCTGTACTATGTTAGTATTGCCACAATATTAACTAGTCAACCTTTCTGAAAATGCAAGAAGGAAACTTTAGAGAAAGAGTGAGAGCTTGGAAAATAAGATTGTATTCAAGATTACTCAGTGCTTGGTTTATGGCCAAGAATTGTTTATATACTAGTGAGAAGATCATTCTAGATACTCATTATCCTAGGTCTTTCTAGAGACTTCTAATATTTATTTACATTTAGGATCTCCTAGAGAATTTTCTAGAGAGATCTTTTATCTACTTACAATAAGGACTTTCTAGAGAATTCTAGAGAACTCCTTAAAAGGAAAGACCTAAGAACTTCTAGAACATTATAGAGAATTCATTTTGTGGGTTGAGCTTTTCCATCCAACTTAAGTGGGTCGATGACAATGAACTTACTTCTTCTATATTGTTTTTTATAGTTATGCATATATATGAGGAGCTAAAAATAAAATTTAAGAGGCTTAACATAAAATAAAATCATTTAAGAAAACTTAAACTTAATGTAAAAAAAATCTAAAATAAAAAATGCACTTTTTGAGATCTTCCTATGCAAGTAGGTTCTGGTATGGCATAGACAATTTGCTGGGTATTTTCCTCATACCCTTCCAAGTTTCTTTACGAGCTTCAGACATCCTTAATGCGTACCATTAATAAATGTGAGAATAATTGAAATAAAGTAGTAATAAGAATGAATATAAAGTAAAAACATAAATCTACCTAAATCAAACATAATTCAAACATAATCAAACCTAAATCAAACATAATTCAAACTTAATCAAACATAAATCAAACCTAAATCAAACATAATTCTAACATAATCTAACATAAATCATATTTAATAAAACATAAATTAAACCAAATAAGCATAATCCAAACTTAATATAACCTAAATCAAACTCAATAACCAGAAATCAAACCAAATAATCATCATATCAAACAAAATATATCCTAATCAAAACCTAAACTAACATAAACTAACCTAAATCTAACCAACAACAAACATAAATCTAACTATATAATTAGATTAACAAAATTAACCAACCAAATAAACATAATCTAACTTGGACGGAGGCAGCGACGGTAGTGGCTGTAGTTGAAGGCGAGATTGAGGAGGTTGCGGGAGCGCACGACAGCTGAAGTCTTCAATACGCGGCGGCGGGGCTGAGTGTGGGCGGCGTCAGCGTCGGATTGTAGAAGGAATGCGGCGCGAACGAGAGAGGGGATCGGGGGAGAGAGAGGGAAATCGGGGAAAAGAATAAAAGAAATGAAGGGTTTTTTTATAAGGTCATTACCGAAAGTTATATGAAAACTTTCAGTTTTGATCATTTGATTAATTCCGAGAGTTTTCATATAACTCTCGGCTTTTGATCATTTGCTTTATTCCGTGAGATGTATACATATCTCTCGATTTTGATCATTTTAAATTCCGAGAGATTTGTCAAAATCTCTCGGTTGACAAATCTCTCGATTTTAGATAAATTTTAAATATATAAAACCGAGAGATTTGTGTATATCTCTCGGTTTTGATTATTATTACCGAAAGATAATGGTATAACTTTCGGTATTAGCACATCATTATTTGGTTTCTCACTTTCTAATAACCTTGAATAAAATTAATTTAACACATTTGATATCCTTAAAATATTACACAATCCATCTGATCAAACATTACACACATCCATAGGATAATCAAACATAAACATACATATACACTTCTTTATATAATCAAACACAATCATATACATTTTAATATTAAACACAATCTGAATTCTTAAAAAATAACACACACTTGATTAGCTTAGTTAGAAGTCTATATTAGAAAGTGAAATGCCAATTAAATTAACAAATTATGTAGTGTCAATACCGAAAGTTAATGGTATAACTTTCGGTTTTGATGGTTATTTCTGAAAGATATACATAAAACTTTTGATATTACCACTTCATAAATTGTTAAATTAACTGGTTTTTCACCTTCTAATAACCTTAAAAAACATTAATTTAACATATTTGATATCCATAAAACATTACACAATCTCAATACATCATTACAATCAAACTTTACACACAACCTTATTATCATCAAACACAAACATACATATATACTTCTTTATATTATAAAACACAATCATATCATTATTTATAACATTAAACACAATCTTCATTCTTAAAAAAATACACTTGGTGTGATTAAATAGTTTAGACAAAAAAATTATAAAATAGGGAATGAATACCGAAAGTTAATTAAATAACTTTCGGTACCTACATTCAAAACTGAGAGAGTATCAAATATCTCTCGGTCCAGACCTTAAACAAAATATTTTTTAGAAGGGTTAAAACCGAAGGTTTATTAGAAAACCTTCACAATTACCCCTTCCCCACACTTAGTATTTTTTAATTTTTTTAGGAAATGGTCAAAACCAAAGGTTTTCCAATAATCCTTCGCAATATCCCTTCCCCACACTTAGAATTCTTTTCAATTTTTTAGGAAATGGTTAAAACCGAAGGTTTATTAGAAAACCTTCGCAATTACCCCTTCCCCACACTTATAATTTTTTTCATTTTTTGCTCCAATGCCAACGCTATGTGTCTCGCATTCTCCTCACGTTTAACATTCGCAGTAGTCATTGGGTCCGTCGCGACAAATCCTGGGTCATAACTTGATTGTGCTAGCAAGTTCTGGAATGGCAGAGGCAGTTTCTCTGGTGTTTTCCGAATACGCTTCCATTCACTCATCCTATGTGCATTTCATTAATAAATTTATGAATCTAACCACAATATATATATAATTAATAAAATTAATCTAACATAAATCCAAATATACACTGGTGAAAAAGGGGTAAAAAACGAGAGTAAAAATTCTTGGTTTTGACCCTATAACTTTCGGTATAGACACATTACCGAAATTTTTGGTAACTCTCGCCATCCTTCGGTATTGACTCTTTCGTTAAAAAAACAATTGGGCGTTTACCGATAGATATCGTAGAGTTTTCGGTTTAGATACCCTAGAGTAAAACCGAAAGTTAATTGAAAAACTTTCGGTTTTTCCACCGAGTTTAAAACCGAAAGTTTTTCAAATAAGTCTCGATTTTACTCCTTAGGGAAAACCGAAGGTTTTTTAATTAACTGTCGGGTTCTTGAAATGGAAAACCGAGAGTTAATTAGAAAACTTTCGGTTTTTCCTGTAGAAGTAAAACCGAGAGTTTTCTAATTAACTCTCGGTTTTCTTCAATTGTAAAACTGAGAGTTAATTAGAAAACTTTCGGTTTTACTCCTACAGGAAAAACCGAAAGTTTTCTAATTAACTCTCGGTTTTTCCTCAAATGGAAAAACCGAGAGTTAATTAGAAAACTTTCGGTTATACTCCTACGGGAAAAATCGAGAGTTTTCTAATTAACTCTCGATTTTCTTCAAATGGAAAAACCAAAAGTTTTCATATAACTCTCGGTTTTTCCATTTGAAGAAAAACCGAAAGATTTCATTATTACTTTCGGTTTTTTCCTGGAAAATTTTAAAAATATGCCGATTATTTTGCTCGCAACCAATACCTGTTCAGCCAAACCAATATATCAATAATAAAATAAATGACACATACATTAAATGATCATTATCATTATAAAATTCGCAACCAAACTAATCATTCGAACAATCTATTATAAATTCAAATTGAAACAATTATTAATTAAAACATGTTTTCAATCGAAAAAACCAATCAAAACGTACTAAAATTAGCTTGTGGGGGGAGGAGGTGGTGGTTGTTGTTGCCTCATAAACAATTCGATTCTCTCCATTCTTGCATTCATTTCTAACTTCTCTCTCCATACTTGCATTTGTTTCTTCCTTTTCCGCTTGCATTTCATTGATTATGCGCATTCTTTCTTCGTTCCTCTTCTCCAATTCCTCTAGTTTGAGCGCCAATCTTTGATTCTCTTCATACAATCGCTCATTGTTTCGTTGTGAACTGTTTCCACTTCGACGATCCTCACGAAAGTGTGTGGGTCGGACGCCTGATCCCATTCCAAACACTCCCCCGTGTTTTTGTTGTCCGAACACCCTCTCTGTCAATTCAAAATCAGATATTCCAGGTTCGTTACTAAGAACCTCCTCCATCTCAACCTACACAATTGAAATAAAGTATAATTTCTATAATAAAAAACTAGGCATATTCAATTCACTTACAATTTTCTCTTGCACGTGTTCGTCCGGGACGGGTGTTGGGTTTTCTTTTGTCGGTTTTTGGGTACGGGTCCTTTTGAATACTTCAATGACAGACGGTGCCCGTCCCATATCAATCGCTTGTTGAAATAAATGATTTATATAATTAATAACAATCTTTAGATTAAGTTATTACAAATAATGTACTTACCAACTCCTTTTCAATTTGTGCAAACGGTCTACTTCTCGTATGATGTGGGAATTTTAGCTTCTTCCTATTAATTATATTTGTACGACTGTTTTGTTGTATTTGAAATAAAAAATGAAGTTATATTAATTAATATCAACTTTTATTTGAATTATGAAGCCGTACCTTAAATTTTTCCGTGAAGAAATGGTTGCGACACACAAACTCCCAATCATCTCGATCGTAGTCTGGTGGAGGATTATCCAGTATCGCCGCCTCGTCTCCTTTGTGGACGCGGATATATGACTTGTTCAAATCCGACCGCCATCTATCCCATATCTGCTTGGCGTGTCCCAATCCGGTCTTTCGAAATGAATCAATAGAACCATTAGCAGCTTCGAACGGATCTTGAAAAAAAAACATTGAAATGTTAAAAAAAATTATTTAATGAATAATGTATAATTGAGTAATAATTATTACCTTGATAGCAGTCCAAAGTGAATCCAATTGGTCCGCACTTAATGCCTTCCACTTTAGAAGACGGTGTGAGACGGCTGCAGGGTCCCGGATAATCGACTCCACATGTCTAGACCACTGTGTTCTTCCCACGTCAGCACCTCCTGGCCTCCCATCTACCTCTCTAAAAGTAAGAGGAATCCTTGTCTCCGCTACCCTCTTAGACAGCGCAACATTCTTGTTCTTCCCCCGTCTCTTGCGGGCAGAAGATTCTTCAAAATTATTAAATTCATAATTAGATATGTGAATCAATTCAAACAATAACTAATTTGTAACAATCTCAATTCTTAAAATATAACACACACTTGATTATATTAGTTAGGAGTCTAGATTGGAAAGTAGAAAACCAATTAATTTAACAATTTGTGGAATGGTAATTCCGAGAGTTAATGGTATAACTTTCGATTTTGATGGGTATTTCCGAAAGTTATACCATTAACTTTCGGAATTACCATTTCACAAATTGTTAAATTAATTGATTTTTAATCTACTAATGAGCTTGAACAACATTAATTAAACACATTTGATAACCTTAAAACATTACACAATCCATATGATCAAACTTTATACACATTCATGTGATCATCAAACACAAACATATATATACACTTCTTTATATAATCAAACACAATCATAAACATTTTAACATTAAATACAATCTTAATTTTTAAAAAACAACACACACTTGATTAGATTATTTAGGAGTCTAGATAAGTAGGTGAAAAACCAATTAATTTAACAAATTATGAAGTGGTAAAACCGAAAGTTTTATATATAATTTTCGGTTTTGATGGATATTTCCGAAAGTTTTGAATAAACCTCTCGGTCCTGACCTTAAACAGAATGTTTTTGGGAAGGGACAAAACCGAAGGTTTATTTGAAAACCTTCGGTTTTGACCCTTCCCAACACTTAAAAAATTTTCTGTTTTTTTTAAACAAGGGTCAAAACCGAAGGTTCATTTGAAAACCTTCGGTTTTAACCCTTCCCAACACTTGGAAAGTTTTCTGTTTTTTTTAAATAAGGGTCAAAACCGAAGGTTCATTTGAAAACCTTCGGTTTTGACCCTTTCCAACACTTAGAAAATTTCATATTTTTTTTAAATAAGGGTCAAAACCGAAGGTTTTCAAATAAACCTTCGGTTTTTACCCTTACCCATACTTAGAATTTTTTCTGTTTTTTTTAAACAAGGGTCAAAACCGAAGGTTTTCAAATAAACCTTCGGTTTTTACCCTTACCCATATTTGGAATTTTTTCTGTTTTTTTTAAACAAGGGTCAAAACCGATGGTTCATTTGAAAACCTTCGGTTTTGACCCTTGTTTAAAAAAAAACATGAAATTTTCTAAGTGTTGGAAAGGGTCAAAACCGAAGGTTCAAATAAACCTTCGGTTTTTACCCTTACCCATATTTGGAATTTTTTCTGTTTTTTTTAAACAAGGGTCAAAACCGAAGGTTCATTTGAAAACCTTCGGTTTTGACCCTTCCCAACACTTATAATTTTTTTTGGTTTTTTTAAACAAGGGTCAAAACCGAAGGTTTTCAAATAAACCTTCGGTTTTTACCCTTACCCATATTTGGAATTTTTTATGTTTTTTTTAAATAAGGGTCAAAACCGAAGGTTCATTTTAAAACCTTCGGTTTTGACCCTTCCCATCACTTAGAATTTTTTCTATTTTTTTTAAACAAGTGTCAAAACCGGAGGTTTTCAAATAAATCTTCGGTTTTTACCCTTACCCATATTTGGAATTTTTTCTATTTTTTTTAAACAAGGGTCAAAACCGAAGGTTCATTTAAAAACCTTCGGTTTTGACCCTTCCTAACACTTAGAATTTTTTCTGTTTTTTTTAAACAAGTGTCAAAACCGAAGGTTTTCAAATAAACTTTCGGTTTTGACACTACCCAACATTTAGAATTTTTTCTGATTTTTTTTAAACCAAGGTCAAAACCGAAGGTTTAGTTGAAAACCTTCAGTTTTGGCCATGTTGTTTTAAAAAAAGGTGAAAAGCAAACCAAAAGAAAATAATTCATGAACAACATATTAAAAACCAAACCAGAGATAATAATAATAATTCATAATTATGAAAACAAAAGACATCAAAATGTCATCGTTCGTACGGAAAAGAAAACACATAATTAATCAAATGATATAATCTAGAAAATATTAGATGGGGGGAGGGGGTGGTTGATTCTGTCGACTCCTCAACAATTCAAGTTGATGTTCGAGATTCTCCAATTTCTGTGCCATTTCAGCCCTGTCCGCTTTAATTTCACTCAGCAATTGGCCTCTTTCCGCATCCCTCAATCGGATTTACTCCATTTCCAGCGTCATATTTCTCACCTCTTCCTCATGTGCCGCATTTTTTGATGTTGCTAGCAAATTCTGGTATGTCCGGGACAATTTCTCTAGTGTACGCCGAAGACTATGCCATGACTCACCCATCCTAAATGCATTTCATATATATATATATTAATATATATATATATATATATAAATCAAACAAAATAATCGTAACCTAAATCTAATATAACTTAAATCAAACTCAATAACAAATCTAATAAAATCATATATATTTAACAAACTAACCTAAATATAATCTAAACAATAACAAATCTAAATCAAACTACCAAACAAATAATCTAAACTAGCCTAAATCTAGATAATATAAACCACATGATAATAAATCTAAATCTAATAATAAACATAAAAAAACAAATCAATCTAACCTGAACGCGAGAAGACGAAGAAGAGAAGCGGCGGTGGAGGAGGCGGCTGCGGCGCGGAAGAGAGAGAAAGGAGAGAGCCGAATGAAAAAGAGAAGAGTTAGGGTTTATATTTATACAGATAGATACCGAAGGTTATAATATTACTTTTGGTTTTGATATTAGTCAAAACCGAAGGTTTATTGAAAAACCTTCGGAAATAACCATCACCAAACTTAGAATTATTTTTAATTGTTTTGGGGTGAGTCAAAACCGAAGGTTTATTGGAAAACCTTCGCAATAAAGAATTTCAGAAAAGATAAAACCGAAAGTTTTTTGAATAACCTTCGCAATTAAAAGTCTCAGGAATTGCAAAACCGAAGATTTTTTTAATAACCTTCGCAATTAACCCACATCTAACACTTAAAATTATTTTTGGTTTTTTGGGAAGGTAAAAAACGAAAGTTCTACAAAGAACTTTCGGTACTAATTAGTAAAACCGAAGGTTTTACACCCCTCTCGGAATCTATTTTTAATACCGAAAGATTTGTTCCTCTCGGGAGTATTTAGGAGAGTTTTATAAAACATTCGGTAAAAAAATGTCGGTAAAGGTCAATTTTTTACCAGTGATAATATATATCAAACCAAATTTAACATAAATCATACTAATCAAACATAAATCAAACGAAATAACCTTAATCCAAATGTAATATAACTTAAATCAAACACAATAACCTAATCCAAGATATATCAAACAAATTATAACTTAATCCAAACATATATCAAACAAAAATAATCTAAACTAACCTAAATAAAACCTAAAACTAACCAATAATAAACCTAAATCTAACCCTATAACCAAAAGAAGAATCTAACATAAACAAATAATACAAAATATAACATGAAATTGGCGGTGGCAGTAGTGGAAGGCGAGAAAAAGGCGGGGTTCGGTCGGCGGCGCGGGCGGAAGGAGGAATCGGATAGAGAGAGGGAGAGGGGAAAATAAATCGGTGGAATGAATAAGAGATGTAGGGTTTTTATTTAAAAAGGTCATTACCGAAAGTTTTCATATAACTTTCGGTTTTGACCCTTCCAATTATTTTAAAATAGAGAAAACCGAAGGTTTTCCAATAAACTTTCGCAATTACCAATTTGGGAAAAGTTAAAACCAAAGGTTTTATAATAAACCTTCGGTTTTGACCCTTACCAACACTTAGAATTATTTTTAATTTTTTTAGGAAGGGTCAAAACCGAAGGTTTATTAGAAAACTTTCGCAATTACCAATTTGGGAAAAGTTAAAACCGAAGGTTTTCTAATAAACCTTCGGTTTTGACCCTTACCAACACTTAGAATTATTTTTATTTTTTTGGAAGGGTCAAAACCGAAGGTTTATTATAAAACCTTCGCAATTACCAATTTGGGAAAAGTAAAAACCGAAAGTTTTATAATAAACCTTCGATTTTGACCCTTCTCAACACTTAGAACTATTTTTAATTTTTTTTGGGAATGTCAAAACCGAAGGTTTATTAGAAAACTTTCGGTAAACCCTCATATCACCGAAACTTTTACACACCTCTCAGAATCTTTTTTTATTAACGAAAGTTTTGTTCCTCTCGGTACCATTACCGAGAGTTTTCTATAACTTTCGGTAAACTTTGTCGATAAAGGTCTTTTTTACTAGTGTTAGTTGTCTTAAAATATGATATATAACTTAAAAAGGAGTTTGAACAATATATAAAAGTGTTAAATATTTTGATTTAATCAAAATTTATTTTTGGGTCATGAAATGGAAAATATTTAATTTTTTACAATTAAGACAAGTCTTTTTTTTTTAATTGTATGAATAAGTTTAATTTATATTATAGAAATTGTATTTATATATTCTGTTTTGTTATAAGATTATGAGTGGGAGTTAATATTAACTAATTAGAAATCATTGATTGTATAGTAAGTTAACAAAATATATTGGATAAAATTATATTTTATATCTAATGATTATTTATAAAAAGAGTGATTTTGTCCTAATTATCTTTCTTCCCTTGACCGTCTTCTTCCCATAGTTCTATATTGTTCATTATATACATATATTTTGAATGAATCAGTTGCCACTGAAGGCATGCTAAGATCCAAATATCATGTAAGTGCAGCTCATAAGGAAGTTTATGTCTATGATGGACTATATAGAATTATGGCCTTGGTTCTCATTGATCGCGCTACAGATCCTGGTTCTCATTGATCGCGCTACAGATCCGGCAAGAAGTATCGTTGCTTTCTCACAGACATCCCTGCATTTTCCTAAATTGCAAGATGGTTCGTGCTCTCTCTTTTTCTCTTTTGAGTTCTTGTAATCACTTTAATTTTTCTTCATGAAATTGAAGAAGTAGATAATGGGTTGTAGAAATTGTTTCTCTTTTACTTTTCAGGACATTGGCCGAGAAGATAGTGTTGAGTAGATGATTTAAGCAGAAGCTTCAAATTGGTTGGATGATTTAAGCATAAGCTAGTTCAAATGGGTTGCAGAGTTACAGTTCTTGAACGAGGATAATTCAGGTGGAGTCCAAAGGAGAGATAATGATGACTGATGAGATATGAAGTAAACTAATTAGTTGAATTGTGCTTACATGTTTATGATTTTAATGATGGTTAGATACCTAAATTAAATTTATAATCATTTATTGGGACCGAAAATATGATAAATCACATTTATGATTTTTTTCCGCTTTTGGTGATATTAATATTCCCTTGAGTATATTTTCGTTATCTGCGATCTATTTTACTAGTTTATTTTGTTAGTGAATTCTTCGTATAAATCTGAAATTGGAGCCAAATGTTATTGGTGTATATACGTTTTGACACCAATAACCTATTCAAGAAGAAATAATATAAGTATATAAATAACTAGATTATAAAAAACATCAATAATCTAATATTTCTAAAAGTAAAATTATAAGTAAAGAAAATATATCAAAATAATTTTAAAGTAATTTATTTTGACTTAATTTGAAAGAGAGTGATCATCTCACATTTGTTAACATGTAAATAAAATTTATTTTCATATAAATTAAATTAATAAATTATTTCATTTTAAAAAATTATATTAAATATAAATAAGTTTAAAATATAAATAAAATTATAACATTCTATACTATATCAATTAATTATAAATTATATTATATATATCAATTATTGGTTGAAATATTTAAAATATTATATTAGAGTAAAATACTCACTTCTATTTAGTAAATCCTGATATTCAAATAATCTTAATTAATTACTTTTTTGGTAATTATTTTGTATATATAACTTTTTAAGCACAAATAATATTAAATATTTTTTGTTAAAACAATATCAACTTAGAGTAACTATTTTACATGTTATTTCATAATAATTGAAAAGGGATATTAAAGTATTTTTTAAATATGTAATTTTAATTATTAAAAGGAAAATATGATAATTAATATAATAAATTTTAAAAGGAGAAGTAATTAATAAAAAACTAAATCTATTTTATATTTTTATGTATAAGATTAAAAAAATAATAATATAATAAAACAATTAATTAAATAGTTATAAACAAAATCATTAAATTAAAATTAATAATTAAATAAATTGTTTATTTTTGTTAATAAGATGGAAATTAAATATTTATCAACCTTAGTGATGAAGAGATAATGAGTGATGTAGTCTAAAGATAGACAAGTAAAAAATTCTAGTTTATATAACAACATAATTTTATAATTAATAGATTTATCAATTCAATTTAAAGATTAATTTATTAATTAATAGTATTTGAATGACTTATTTAATTTATTAAGTAGAAATAATATTAATTATTTTTTAAGTAGAAATAATATTAATTAATTTTTAAGTAGAAATAATATTAAATATTTTTTAACAAATAAAATATTAATTTAGAGTAACTTTTTGACATATTATTTAATAATAATTGAAAAAATATTTAAGTATTTGTAAATATGTAATTTTAATCATTAAAAGGAAAAAAATTAAAATTAATATAATAAATTTTAAAAGGATAAGTAATTAATGAAACTAAATTAATGAAACTAGTTATATTTTATATTTTATATAGAAGATTAAAATAAAATTAATAATTATAAAAATATTTAAATAGTTAAAAACGAAATAATTAAATTGAAAATAATATAATAAAATGATAATTAATTAGTATTTAAATAAAGTATTTATTTATTTTTGTTAATAAGTTCAAAATAAATAATATTTATATTTATCAAGTTTAGTAATGAAGAACGTAACAGTACTGATATAATTACAAGGATAGACCTAATGTAAGAATATCTAGTTTATACGTAATTTAATGTTTTATATTATACTACTATATATTATAGTTGATGTGGTAATTGTTGAATTATAATTTTATTTTAGATAAAAAAAAAATATTGATTGAAAATTGAGAAAATCATTTTTAACTTGAAACCCCAAATATCTTAACAACATTATTTAATAATTAATAGGTTTTATCGATTCGATTTAAAGATTAATTTATTAATTAAGACTTATTTAAGTTTTGATATGAAAATAATATGGATTATAATATGTGCTATATTGAAAAAATATATATAAAAAAGTGTGGGGTTATATTATTATAATAAAAAAAACATGGCCTACAACAAGATAAAAAGAAATATGTATAAATATATTTAATTTACAGTTTGCCGAAAATTACTTTTTCTCCATTTGTTAGTCTTTATCAATATTAGCTAGCTAGTCTTTATCATTATTAGGAGATTTTGTATTTAGTTTTTCTCCATTTGAATTGTATTTTTAGTTTTTCTTTGCTTGAAGAATTTGAAGAATTTGGTGGGCTTTATATACATTTGTTTTCTTACATTTTCTAATTTAAATAAATATATAGTTCAAAAGTAGTCTCAGGGTCGGGTAAGCCCGACAAGCTATCGGGCTAGGACAGCCTACTATCTAGGGCAGCCCATTTACTAAAACATAATGAGATATTTTATTAAATTTGTTGTAAGTTCAACATAATGTGCTCTAATTTAGAGGTTTGAGATTAAAACTTATAATTTTATTTGTTTATGAGTTCGAATCTCACCAAACATTATTTTTTATCAATTTTTAAACTAGACTTAGGACAAAAAAAAATATCGACATTCTTTCTATCGGGGCTGAGACAACACATAACTCAGGTCGACTCTGAAAGTAGTATTACTAGTTGGCTTATGTGACTATGCTCATAACTTTTAAAAATTACAAGTCCTTTGCTATAAGATACTCATTATGAGATGATTGTGGTTAACACTTTGTTAAATAAATTATTTATTTGAATTTCTGTCATTTTATATAAGATTTTGTAATATTGATGATTTGATTAGAAAGGATTTGGGTAATTCAATATACTTTCATAGTATTTTTTTCAAACTTTATCTAAAGAGTTCTCATTTTAGCTAGTTAATTTTGATATGAACACCTATTTTCTATTTGAAATTATAAAAAAATTAAATCAATTTCATCTTAATTTTTTAATAAGTGCAGAAGTCACTTTGTGAAAGATTGCTGACTACAATTTAGATGTTTGAAAGTCGTCTTAATGTCTAATAATAGTCTATTTAATGCAATAATCACGTCTTTCTTCAAATGTCCTTTGTCAAAAAAACTAAATCGTGAAATATTTGTTATGTCACTTATATTTATAGTATTTGTAAAACAATATCATATTGGAAAAAAAACATTTGAGATGTTTATTGAAAATTTTGAGAAATGATTTCAGTTGTTTAAAAAATGTATATTTTTTTAATTATAACTAATTGTTTCAATTTCGCACTTGTTTATTCTTTATATTCTTAAAAAGTTTGGTAGTAATGGGTTATCATTTATTTGTTACTCTCAATATTAGATTATTTCTAATTTGCAATTATAGCTTTGTCCAATCTGTTTTTAGGATTATGTTAAATCATTTACATTAATTAATGCATTTTAAAATTAAGAATGAGGAATTGAGATTGAAAGAATTATATAATTGTGTTCACTTACCATCCTCACTCAATGTCTCTTAGCAACATTCATGTCATTTTATGAATGTCATTTTGTTTATTTATTAATCTGAATACAATCAATTTGACACTGTCAAATTTGTCATCATAATCTCGAAAATTATTTTTATATGTTGTACATTTAAATTATTTTATCAAAATACTATGTCATATTCCATATTACTTTTTATTGAAATTGTTTAAATTTTCTTTATAATTTTATATTAAAATTGCGTTTTTACACACATTTGACACTCATTTTATGACATCTCCATTAAAATTTTGGTATCCTAAGAGATTTAAAATTTAGTATGAATGAAAAAATCTCTCAAAATTTTCAGTGAACGGGTTGCTATCCAAATATGTCCGGTTTCAGCAAAACGGTCTCCTTCAACCTTCCGCAACTATTTTTCTGATGTGTCAGCAGAAGCACCAATTGGATTGAAGCCAAGTAAATTATATATATCATTTCTCTCATTTGGTCGTGATTTACTTTATTTTGTCAGGTCTCGACTTCTTCGGGACGTAGTTTTTTATCTCTCAAAACTTTCAATGAATTAGATGTAATGTAAATCATGGAAGTCATGTCAATATTCAAATACCATTTAAGTGTATGTCATAAAGAAGTTGATGTTTATGATGGATTATATAAAACTGAGACAAAAGAGAGACAAACCTTGATCCGTATAATGATTTGTTTAACTTGTAAATTCAATTTTTTTATTAACTTTGAATCCATCTAGTTGAGACAGGTAGATTTCATCTTTCAAATGACCTTGTAGTAATACGATCTTCGTATTCATCTAAGTTATTTCCAAATTCATTTGCGCTACCAATGCTACACAATTCTAATGGAATAGTGTTACAAGAGAAAATACTTCATTATAATCAACTCATTTCTTCTGAGCATAGTCTTTTATCAATCTTACCTTGAAGCGAACATCATTTTTTTTCTTCAGAAAATCCTTTTTTCTTTGCAAAAACTCATTTACTACCGATAGCCTTTTCCCTTCTGGTAGATGAGTCAACTTCCATTCTCATTCTTCTGAAAAGATTGCATCTCATCTTTTATAACACATTTTCATTTTCCATTTTTAGTAATTCAAATGACATCTGAAAAAGTAGATAGAACATTATCTACAACTAGAAATGGATAGGTCTCCATGTCAATAAACCGAGCTGATTTTTGAATAACTCTTCTTAGTCTTTTCACAACAATTGATTCACGTTGTTTTGAAGGTTGTTAGGTCGGAACCTCTTTCTCGTATGACTTTTCGTCTACCGTCGAAGAGTCAGTTGTAGTTGAACTTATCTTTATCTGCTCAAACTTCACCTACTCGGAGTACAATTATTATTGTCTGATGTTACCTTATTCAATATTGAAGATTCGTGAAAAAACATTTATACTGATAATTGTTTTCTTTGTGTACAAACACTAGAGACGGCGGTATATTATAACTCTAGTATTAAATCTCATAAAGAGAGTCTTCTTTGCTCATGGATCTAACTTTGATTTAACTACATGATAAGATGTCGTGGAACCTATAATATGCAAAAAAAAATATAATCAGTTGTAGATTTTTCAGACTATACCTCTAATGGAGTCTTGCCACCAATTGCAGATGATGGTAGACGATTTAGCAAATGTTGAGCGTATGTCACAGCCTCTGCCCAAAATTTATTGTCTAGCCCAACATTAGACGACATACAACAAACTTTCTCCACCAATTTCATATTCATACATTCTGATATTCCATTCTACTGTGGTGTTTTTATGATTTTGAAGTGTCAAACTACACACTCTTGACATAACTTCTAAAATGGATCGTTCTTGTATTCTCCACCGTTATCAGTTTGAAAAATTTATATATTTCTTTATGTGTGATTTTCAACTTGAGTTTTAAATTTAAAGAAAATTTCAAACACTTTCATCTTTTCCTTCATAGTAAACACCCACACTTTTTTGGAAAAGTCATCAATAAAAGTAATAAAATAATGTTCACCTCCAAAAGATGCTTATTTGCATGTCCTTAGATATCTGAGTGCACATAGTCTAAAATACTCTTTGTGTTATGGATATTAGTGTCAAATTTACTCGTCGTTATTATACTATAACACAATGTTCACAAAAATTTAGTTTACAAACTTTTACATCTTTTCATCAGCATGTCCCAAAGGCATATACCATAACTTTGTTTCCTTTTATTCTTTTCTATTACCGAAAGTTGAAATAACTACTGTGTTAGGAATTTATATATATATATATATATATGCCAAAAATTATAACGTATGCGGGCAGTGAATGATGTGTCATGGTTTATATTACCTAAGAAATAAGAACGTAGTTTCATTTGTTTGTTTACATGAGCGGATTCGGGGCCCACAGAAGGATTGACTTGAGCGCAAAGTAGTAGTGATTTCTATCTCTTTAATTATATACCATACATATCACCATAAAAACATTTAATAATTTTTCTCTCTTTAATTATTATTATTTAAAATAATATTTAGTAATTTATCACTTTTTAATATTGTATTATTAAACTATTACAAATAACATCTTAAAAATATTAATATATATAATTTTTTTATAATTTAAATGTATTATCTCTTCATTCATAATTTATCTCTTTAATATTTTGTTATTATTTATTTTATTTGAAATTGGATTAGTAAAATACAAGTTCTTAATTATTAAGATGTTCAACACAAATCATAAACTCATAATATTTAAGATACTCATAATATTTAAGATAGATATAACTTAAATTATTAAGTATTAATATTTAATATAGATAAATAGAAAAACATTTTTAGTATACTATGATAGTATATGAGAGAATATATAATATTGTGAGTTAGATTGAATTTTTAATAATTCATAACAAAATGAAATATATATATATATATATATATATAAATTATATATTTATATATTTTAATTATTTATTTTTTCTATTATTACTCATTTTCAAAATAAATAAATACATTATTAACTGTAAATATAAATATATATATATATATATTAATAAAGGAGAGAAATAATTAATTAAAAAAACAATTAATAATTTTTATATATAATTTTTTTCTCTCTTAAATATATATTTATCAAATAAATATATATTTTAAAACATATATATTTATATATTTTATTATTTGATTAATTATTGTCCCTATTATTAGTCTAAAAATTATATAAATAAATAAGTTAAATAATAATATTTTTTTAAAAAGGTACATGAATGTTAAAAATGATAAAAAAATAGTTTAAGCATAAGGACAAAAACTTGTAATCATGAAAAGAAAAAGAAAAACAACATAAAAAATAAAAACAAGTTAAATAACAAATTATATAAACATATATTTATAAATTAATAAATAAAGTGAGATAAATTATTAATAAAGAGGGGAAAAAATTATTAATAAGAGAAAATAGATAAATTATTAATGGAAAAAAGAGAGATAAATAAATATTTTAAATTATGTTTAGTCATTACAAACCTTGATAGTCTTAAATTATTTATTTATGGATGAATTTGAAATCACCCACTTGAAATCACAAACTTGAAATCTTTAGGGATAAAAAAATGTGTGTGTTTTACTACAAATCTCATTGTAGGTGGATATTATAACTGTTTAATTTTGAAACACTCTGAATTTAAGCGAAAAGGAATGATTGTGGGGTGTCATATGCTAATTCTTATTTAATTTAAAAAAAAATATAGTTAACTGTTCTCTCCTATATTTAATGAGATAATTATAATCAATTTTATCTTCATTTGTGTGTGATCCATTAGGTAGTTTTTGACCCATCATAAATACCCATTATAATACAATCACAATAGGCTTCTAGCAAAGCGCTTATGATTCTCAATGCTCCTAAAAGTTAAACATCTCAACTCTTACGTATATATGAATATTATTTTGTCACCTCTTATACTCGACTTATTTATGAGAGCATGGTTCATTAAAATTCAACTCCCACTATATCTTATACTCGACATGTTTTTCCCAAAACTATATATACTCTGTTATTTCATTCCTAGTTGACCATCACCCCGATAATAATTGTTATGGTCATACACTACGAGCATAATTTAGGCAAGGGGGGCCTGAGTATACGTACTCTTGTTACTAATACAAGAGCCATGTTTACCTTAATTGGCTACCCACAGTATTTCTAATATGTTTCAAGAAATACCCAACCACCAGATCTTGTTCGCCTTATTACATATCGTCTATAACTAGTATCAAAGTATATCATCTATATATGATCTACTCGATATCCATATATGATCTTCTTGAGTAAATCAGGTATGGTATAAGAATAATTTATAGTTTCTATGAGACTCATCCCTGACCTATAATATTTATACCATGAGATGTCTCGTGTGTGGGACGCTCAAATGCGTTATTTAACTCATTATTAACCACCTACATGTTTATTAAGAACATCAAGCATGCTAAATTAAAGAATATAACATGTACTAGACTTATCTGGTTTAATAATATCATTTTTCATTAAACCTTCGTCTAGGGATTTTTTAGATATGTTACTTAAATGACATATAATAAACGTCCTACTTTTATAATCTTCATCATAAACGTTTTTATACTTGTTGGAGATCATGGACTTCAAAATAATTTTAATTTAAGAAAATATTTTTTTTCACAATTGATATAAATTCAATTGCTTAAGTTAAATGAAGTAGCATTTTGTTTCAATAACATTTATTTAACAACAATATTTATATACAAAGAGGATTGTCTTTTGAGTATTTACATCCAGCATACTGATGTCCCATAATTGTATTACTTTGATAGTAATATAGATTGTTACTTTTTCTGATGGATTTGAACATTACTAGTGCTCTATAGACCACTTTAAAATTTTCATTTTCCATACTCACATGTAGGTCATTGACTACAATGCCCCTAAAGAAATGAGATTAATTTTCATATTCGGTATTTGTCGAACATCTCTAACAATTATGTGGATCCATCATCATTTTTGAGTTTGATTAAACCTATCCCTTTTACTTTATATGTATTAGTATTTCACATGTAAATAACTCCTCCATATAGTTCATTAAAGTCAAATAATCACTCTTGAGATGGTGTCATATGATAAGTACATAATGAGTCAAATATTCACGCATCAGGATGTGATGTTGTGTGTGACATCGTCAAAGAGAAGTCTAAATCGACATCAATTTTGTTTTCTACAACATTTGAATCTTCAGGATCATCCCATTTTTTCTTCAACTTTTGGTAGTTTTTCTTCCAATGTACTTTCTCATAAAAAAAAAGGAAATTCATCTTGCAACTCTGTTTTGGATCTTCCTCCTCTCCCTTTTGATTTTCTTTGAGATTGCCTTTTGCCTTCAAAGATTCATTTGCTATAGTTATTTTTTTCCTTTTGCCTTGTTTTCTCAATTCGTGAATATAACAGAACTTACAACATCAAAATATACATTTTCCTTTCCATTAAGTAATGTTGTTTCTAAATGTTCAAATTCATCTGGAAGGTACGATAACAACTTTAAAACCAAATCTTCATCCTCAAATTTTACATTAAGATTTAAAATATATTCTACTAATTTATTAAACTTAGTGATGCGTTCATTCATGGTGGTACATGACTGCTAATCAAATTTGAACAAACAATTTTTCATAAGAAGAATATTCTGACCACTCTTCTTCATATATAAACTTTCCATACAATGCTTGCCATAATTTCTATGTAAAAGTTTTGTTCTTGATGGCATGCTTCTATTCTCTAAGTAGGCACGATCGAATTGTTTCGCATGTTAATCTATTCATGATATTTCATTCTATTTATCTATACCATCTATTATTTTGACCTCAATAGCAACATCTAGACCTGTTGGAAATAAAATCTAGAACATCATCTTGCCACACGCCAAAATGTCCAGTACCATTAAAAATTTCCACCGCAAATATCAAATTCGACATTAGGGTCCTCGTTCAGGATGAAGAAAAAATTGATGCCCATTTGAAACTCAACCACCATGTCAAGGACGAACCTTTGACTCTAATACCACTTTTTGTGGAAAAGTGACAAATAAAAGAAGAAATAAAGAAAGAACATACTAAAGAATTTGATAAACGAATTCGTTCAAATATGTCTCCGTTTCCGAGCACTAAGACTAGTGTCGGCCCTATATTTTGGGCTACCCCATAAGAAAGTAAAAAAAGAAGTAAATTCTTTTTTATTAGGAGTGAGATTTGAACACATAACCAAATAAAGCTTCAATAAATTTTTATTTCAAAACCACTCTATTATACACTACCATGTTTAAAAAGATCAACAAATTTAACCAAATATAATTTTTTATTTTATTAAATGGGTTGTCCAAACTTGTGGATTTGTTGGTGCACAAAATCAAATGTATTATAATTTCTTGTATATATTAAAATATTTTCTTCATTCCCATCAATTTTTTATAAGATTATAATGGTGTAAAAAATGGAACGGTGAATTGGAATGATTGGATTTGAATAATGGTGGTGGTAAATATAAAAAAATTGAAACAAAAATATATGATGCAAGAGAGAAAATAGAATTATAATAAATGGTTGATAAATAATATTTTTACCAATACTTCTACTCTAATATATAACCAAACAACCCCAAATAATTATTATTCTCCCCCCTTCCAAAACACAAAAAAAAATCTGTATATAGAGAGATATAGTACCTTCCAAAATCAAGTTATCTGAGGGTCAGTTTTCTTCTTATAACCAGTATGTTTCTTTCAGTCATCGACAGGAACAACTCGTTCTTCACCATGTAACATTCTATCAACATCCACAAGCTCCAAACCTGGGAAAAATGACTTCCTACATCTAAGGTTCCTTTACCTAAACCTACCTATAACCTAAATCTACCTATATTGAAGATGACACAGTCTTACTGTAATGCTGAGAAATTTTATTGTTGAGGTAAAATGAAATATATAGTTTTGATTCACATATCAATTTATAATATAATCATGATTTTATTTGTTGTGAAAGCTTTAACCATTTTTCTTCTTCTTTTGGGATTATTTCTTGATAGATGCCTGGATGTGATGAAACTAGTGGTGACACAGTCTTGGAGGAACCTGATCTTGAAGATGGGTGATTGAAGATGTTTTTGATGAATTAGCAAATTATTCGGGTTTCAATTCAACTTAGAATGTCTTAAACTGAAAACCATGTAATTATAATTTATAGTGTGTACTTGAAAAGATTTGTAATAGGTTATTTTTGGAAGTGTATAACCTCCTAGTTATTTAAACTAATAATTTTTATATATATTTTCCTTAATTAAACTAAACTAATTATGAATAAATAAATTGATCAGATTAAATGAATTGGAAACAAATTATTAATCACTTATATGCGCGGATTTAAAATTTGGCTGGACCATTCAAATCTTACCATTTTATTTGATTTTAATTAACTTTAGATAAGTAAATTTTTATAATTTTAAATTTACGATAATACAAATTACAAGTTTATAAATAATTTTGATTTTAGGATTTTACTTCAAAAAAAAAAATTATATTTAAAAATTATAAAATAAAATTATTATTTATTCATATAAAGTGATTAATAAAATTAATTTTATATTTAAATATATAAATTTTTAATATTGGCTAGTATAAAATATTTAATTATATATATAAATAATAATAATAATATATAACTAATATTTTTTTAATTTAAACTTTTACCATTTTAAATAAATTCTAAATTTTATAAGTTTATAACTTACTAATTATTTTATGTAAACTCTTATTTTATTTTGTCTTGATATGCATAAATATTTATTAATATCATAAAATGGGTTAAAATGGGTTATATATATATTCTTACCATATATCGTTAAAAAAATTATCTATATTAATATTAAATTAAGATATAAATAATTTTTTTTTGTTATAAATGTAATTATCTTCATAATTTTTATATTTATTTTATTTATATATATATAAACAATTTATTTTTTATAAAAACACATACCTTCATAATTTTTATTTTTACTTTATTAATATATATATATAAACATTTTTTTATTATTATAAATACATCTATATTCATAATTTTTATATTTATTATATATATATAAATATATATATATATATATATATATATATAAATATATATAAATATTTTGTTATAAATGAACCTATCTCCATAATTTTTTTATAAATAAACTTACATTTATCATTTTTATATTTATATATAACATTATATATTTATTTATTTTATTTATATATATATATATATTTTTTTTTTTTATAAATGCACCTAACTTTTATAATTTTATATTTATTTTATATATATATAAAACAATTTTGTTTTTGTTATAAATGCATATCTTTATATATTATATATTTATTTATTTTATATATATATATAAACACTTTTTATAATTTTTATATTTATATGTAATATTACATATTTATTTTATTTATATATATATAAACAAATTTTTTTTTATAAATACACCTACCTTCATAATATTAATTACAATATATATATATATACATACACAAAATAATAAAAAAAAATCAACAATCTCAAGGGTCTAACGGTTGAAGTGTTCACATTTCATGCTTAAGATCAAGGTTTGAATCCTAAAACATGTAAATTTATTCAAGAATGCATTTTAAAAGTGTAAGGTCACGAGATTAAGGTCGGGTGGTGGTTGATTTATCGAGTGAGAATGCGGAATTAGTGGTTGGTTTGGCGAACTTTTGAAAGTGTGAGGTCACGATATGGAGGTCGGGTGGTGGGTGATTTGTCGAGTGTGAGATCAAAATTAGTGGTTGTTTTGATGAGCATTTGAAAGTGTGAGGTCACGATACAGAGGTCAGGTGGTTGTTAGTGGTTGGAGGTCGCGAGATGGAGGTCGCGTGGTTGTTAGTGGTTGGTTTGACATTGGATTTTTCATCATTAATTTTATATAAATACACTTTATCTTTTATCATACATTTTTTCTATAATCATATATATATATATATATATATATAATTTTTTCTTTATGAGTATAAATAATTTTTTGGTTAATATAAAATTAACTAATTGATAATAAATATTAAATACAAAATATATATACATACATAAAATAATAAAATATTTTAACAATCTCAAATGTTTTAGTTGTTAAAGTGTTCACATTTCTTGCTTAAGACTATGGTTCAAATCCCAAAACATGCAAATTTAGATTTCTAAGAATGCATTTTTGAAACTTTAAGGTCAAGAGATGGAGGTCGGTGATGGGTCATTTATCGAGTCTGAGATCGTAATTAGTGGTTAGTTTGACGAACATTTGAAAGTGTGAGGTCACGAGATGGAGGTTGGGTGAAGGGTGATTTGTTGAGTGTGAGGTCGAAATTAGTGGTTGGTTTGACGAACATTTAAAAGTGTGAGGTCACGAGATGAGAGGTTGGGTGGTGGGTGGTTTGTCGAGTGTGAGTTCGGTATTAGTGGTTGGTTTGATGAACATTTGACAGTGTGAAGTCACAATATGGAGGTCGGGTGGTGGTTAGTGGTTTGTTTGAGGTTGGATTTTTCATCATTAATTTTATATAAATACATTTTATTTTTTATCATACATTTTTTCTCTTATCATATATATATATATATATATATATATATATATATATATATATATATATATATATATATTATTTTCTTTATGAGTATAAATAAGTTTTTGGTTAATATAAAAATTAATTAATTGGTAAAAAAATATTAAATACAAAATATATATATATACACAAAATAATAAAATTACTTCAACAATCTCAAGTGATCTAGAGGTTAAATTGTTCACATTTAATGCTTAAGACCAGAGTTCGAATCCCAAAACATATAAATTTATATTTTCAAGAATACATTTTTGAAGTGTAAGGTCACGAGATGGAGGTTGGATGGTGGTTGGTTTGACGAATGTGAGGTCGGATCTAGTGGTTGATTGGGCGAGCATTTGATAATGTGAGGTCACGAGATGGAGGTCGGGTGGTGGTTAGTGTTTGGTTTGACGTTGAATAAGAGAGTCGTCATCAATTGAGATTGATTGTTGATTTGTTTAAGTGGGAGTAAAAGAGAGGTTGACTAAGATTGGTGGGTGATTTGTCGAGGGATAAAGATGCATATAAAAGGGTGGTTTGTCGAGGGATACAAAGGCATTTGAAAAAGTATTAGGATGTTAGTGGTTGAATTTGACGAGAGATATTTTATATATTTTATATTTTTTTTTTATCCGTGTAAATGTACAAAATTTATGCTAGTTAACTTAAAAATAGGTGAATGAAATAATAAAGTTCAACTCTAGTTATATGACCATAAAAATACTCAAATAATTCAAGTATTTAAATGTTAAAATTAAATAATAAAAATATTCAAATAACTCAAGTATTTAAATATTAAAATTTGTCTCTCATTCCATTGGAATCAATCTAAGTGGAACTTTTCTTTTAAATATTCATGTGTTTTAGTTCTACACGTATTATAAAATAAATGTTTATAATATCTCATAAATTAAGGTACGGTTTTATAAATTATAAAATCTAATATTAATTATTTTAACTTCATTTTTTATTTCAAATACAGCAAAACAGTCGAACTAATGTTGTCAACGGAAATAAGCTCAAATTCCCACATCATACTGGAAGTAGACCGTTTGTTCAAGTGGAGGAAGAATTGGTATGCACATTATTTATAATAACTTAATTATAAAGATTGATATTAATTTTATTAATCATTTATTTCAACAGGCGCTTGAAATGGGACGGGCTCCCTCTATCATTGAAGTATTCAAGAGGACCCGTACCCCAAAACTGACAAAAGAAAACCCAACCCCCGTCCCGGACGAATGCGTGCAAGAGAAAATTGTAAGTTAATTGAATATAGCTATTTTTTATTATAAAAATGATAATTTATTTCAAATGTGCAGGTTGAGATGGAGGAAGTTCTTAGTAACGAACCGGAAATATCTGTTTTTGAATTGACGAAGAGGGTGTTCGGACAACAAAAACACGGGGGAGTGTTCGGTATGGGATCAGGCGTCCGGCCCACACACTTTCGTGAGGATCGTCGAAGTGGAAACAGTTCACAACGAACCAATGAGCGATTGTATGAAGAGAATAAAATAATGGCGATGAAACTGGAGGAATTTAAGAAGAGGGATGAAGAAAGAATGCGAACAATTAATGAAATACAAGCGGAAAAGCAAGAAATTGTGACAAGAATGGAGAGAGAAGTTAGAATTGAATGCAAGAATGGTGAGCTTCGAATTGTTTATGAGGCAACATCAACAACCACCACCTCCTCCCCACACAAGCTAATTCTAGTACGTTTTGATTGGTTGTTTCGATTGAAAACAATTGATTGAGTATGTTTTCATTTGAATTTAAAACAGATTGTTTGGATGATTAGTTTGGTTGAGATTTTTGTAATCATAATGATCATTTCTTGTATGTATCATTTGTTTATTATTGATATATTGGTTTGGCTGAATAGGTTTTGGTTGCGCACAAAACAATCCGCCTATTTTGTACATTTTCTAGGGAAAAACCGAAAGTAAAATGAAAATCTTTCAGTTTTTCTTATGAAGAAAAACCGAGAGTTATATGGAAAGCTTTCGGGTTTTCCTTTGAAGAAAAACCGGAAGATTTTCATAAATCTTTCGGTTTTGTATTAAACGAAAAACCGAAAGTTAATTGGAAAACTTTCGGTTTTTCCATTTGAAGAAAAACCGAAAGGTCTTCATAAACATCTCGGTTTTATATCAAAGGGGAAAACCGAAAGTTAATTGTAAAACTTTCGGTTTTTCTATTTGAAGAAAAACCAAAAGTTCTTCATAAACCTCTCGGTTTTGTATCAACGAGAAAAACCGAAATTTAATTTTACAACTTTCGGTTTAGATACCCGAGAGAAAAACCGAAAGTTAATTAGAAAACTTTCAGTTTTTCCCTTTGAAGAAAAACTGAAAGTTAATTATAGAACTTTCGGTTTTTTCGGTTTTTCTCCAATGGTAAAAACCGAAAGTTTTTCAATTAACCATGTTAGAAATACTGATTCACATGGGCAGAAAACTTATCATTTCCATAAGTAAGATCATATTTCAATCATCCTTGTAAATCAGCTGAACTATTTTAACTAAGGACAAAGATTTTTGTTTTTTTAGGATGCAATGGTAATTTATTAAATTGTATTGTTTGGATTTTTAGATATTTCCATTACTCACTCATGTAAGTTATTAGCTGAAAGGATATTATTTCTTCTACATAATTTTTGGTGGTATCCTAAATGCTTATGACATAATTTAGACATAGTGTTGTGTTAATCTCTATATATATAATGATGCTTAATTTTTAAAGTGTTCAGATTGTCGGGTCGGGAGCTGTGGTTAATTTGGATATATATGTGAGAGTAAATAAATATTTGGATCGAATTGTGGGTTGACCCGTCCATAAACATAAAACGGTTAAAAATAAAATTAAAAATGTTATAGGTATTGGTTCGAACTTGCAACCTAACAAAACAAGTACAACTCTTTAATCAACTAGACAAATAACACTTTATATTTTTAATTCAACACCAAATTTGATGAACACGAGACATTTTAACAATATAAGTTCAACTTTTTAACTAACTAATCTATATATATATATATATATAATGTTACTTAATTTTTAAAATGTCTGAATTGCCGGATCGAAAGCTGTGGTTAATTTGGATATATATGTGAGAGTAAATAGATACTTGGGTCGGATTATGGGTTGACCCGCCATAAACTTAAAACGGTTAAAAATAAAATTAAAAATGTTATAGATATGGTTCGAACTTACAACCTAACAAAAATAAGTAAAACCCTTTAACCAATTAGGCTAATTACATTTTATATTTTAAATTCATCACAAAATTTGATAAACGCAGAACATTTTAACAATATAAGTTCAATTTTATAAATAACTAATCTCTATATATAATGATGTTTAATTTTTAAAGTGTCTGGATTGCCGGGTCGAGAGCTGTGGTTAATTTGGATATATATGTGAGAATAAATAGATATTTGGATCGGATTGTGGGTTGACACGTCCATAAACATAAAACGGTTAAAAATAAAATTAAAAATGTTATAGGTATGGTTCGAACTTGCAACCTAACAAAATAAATACAACCCTTTAACCAATTAGGCTAATAACACTTTATATTTTTAATTCAATACCAAATTTGATGAACACGAGACATTTTAACAATATAACTTCAACTTTTTAACTAAGTAATCTGTATATATATAATGTTGCTTAATTTTTAAAATGTCTGAATTGTCGGGTCGAAAGTTGTGGTTAATTTGGATATATATGTGAGAGTAAATGGATACTTTGGTCGGATTATGGGTTGACCCGCCATAAACTTAAAACGGTTAAAAATAAAATTAAAAATGTTATAGATATGGTTCGAACTTACAACCTAACAAAAATATGTAAAACCCTTTAACCAATTAGGCTAATTACATTTTATATTTTAAATTCATCATAAAATTTGATAAACGCGGAACATTTTAACAATATAAGTTCAATTTTATAAATAACTAATCTATATATATATATAATGATGCTTAATTTTTAAAGTATCTGGATTGTCGGGTCGAGAGCTGTGGTTAATTTCGATATATATGTGAGAGTAAATAGATATTTGGATCGGATTGTGGGTTGACCCGCCCATAAACATAAAACGGTTAAAAATAAAATTAAAAATGTTATAGGTATGGTTCGAACTTGCAACCTAACAAAACAAGTACAACCTTTTAACCAACTAGGCAAATAACACTTTATATTTTTAATTTAACCCCAAATTTGATGAACATGAGACATTTTAACAATATAAGTTTAACTTTTTAACTAACTAATCTATATATATATAATGTTGCTTAATTTTTAAAATGTCTGAATTGTTGGGTCGAAAGCTGTGGTTAATTTGGATATATATGTGAGAGTAAATAGATACTTGGGTCGGATTATGGGTTGACCCGCCATAAATTTAAAACGGTTAAAAATAAAATTAAAAATGTTATAGGTATGGTTTGAACATACAACCTAACAAAAATAAGTAAAACTCTTTAACCAACTAGACTAATTACACTTTATATTTTAAATTCATCACAAAATTTGATAAACGCAGAACATTTTAACAATATAAGTTCAATTTTATAAATAACTAATATATATATATAATGATGCTTAATTTTTAAAGTGTCGGGATTGCCGGGTCAAGAATTGTGGTTAATTTGGATATATATGTGAAAGTAAATGGATATTTGGATCGAATTGTGCGTTGACCCGCCCATAAACATTTTTACCGTAATATTTTTTTCATGATTTTTTTATATTATTACGCGTGCAAATGCCTAGGATACATGCTATTTTAGCTAATGTTAGTTAGATATAATAGGCTATCACTTCTATTTATTTATTTATTTAAATAAATCTTATATTAAGATTATATGTAAGCTAGATATAGATCTTTATTCCACCTTGAACTCTTCCTAATATTTCGGTTCTAGTTCAAGAATTGTCTTCATACATAATCACAATTGTAGATGATTATGTTTGGTTTTAGATATATTTTAAAGGATTTGATTCATTAATTTAGTAATAGTTTGATTAGTGTTTCCAACTGACAAGCTTAATGAGTGTTTATAAATTATTGGATTTTTTTTTCAAACCCAATACCACCGACTCGACATGGGTGGGTATGGATCAATACCCATCATCGACATAAAACGGTGGCTATACACTAACATTTATTCGTTGGGCATTGATAATACCCATCAACTGTTTTGGGGTGAGTACTACTTTTTTATGCAAATAAGAGGTAGGTTTTACCACTATTGGAGATCAAAAGAATCCGTCTGACGAGATTTCAACTAGTCGGACTGGAAATTCAGTGGTTATTATGTTTTTAACATAATTTTTTATGTTTTCATTACTACATTCTTGAAAATAAGAAATAAGTACATCATAAAAGTGGAAATAGATACATACCAATGCACCAATGCATTTTGATGAGGACGAAACCTATCCTTTCGAAATCATTCTGCTCTTCCAGATAGATAACTTCGTCATCTTTATTTTAAGATAATTGGATCCCAAAAGACTTTGGAGTAAATGTGTGTAGAGTCAAGACTCTTACCCGTTTTATAATATTCATCTTTACCTGGTTCGATTTTGGTTATTTTACTTCCCTTTAATTTATCAAATCATTAATTTATTAATCAAATTACTTAAATATTTTTTGTTTTAAATTATTATTTTTATTTTATTATTATATAATAATACATTTTAAGTCTTATAAAAAAAAAACCTTACCTCCTAAAATCATTCTCATTTTTCTAATTTCAAATTTAAAAAACAAAATCCAAATTCAAAGCAAAGTACTAGACCTAAGCCTAAAGCTTTCAAAATTGCGAGTTAGTTCGTAAATTCGTTCGAGTTTACGAGTCAATTTAAGAAAAATGAGTCATGTGTCTAAGAAACTCATCTAGAAACAAAATTGTAGTGATGTTGCTATTTAACTCATTGAAAACGATAAACTCGAAAAAATCACTATATCGGATGATTTACCTTACAGATTTATGAATGGATGTAGATAGATTTGTAGAGAAGAGTAAGAATCGGACTCGACTATTGCTAATAAAGAGGAATCGGTCTACAAAGTAGGATAAAGAATAAGAGTTATCTTTGTTAACGATAACCAATATTTATGTGAACCACCTGAAATAAGGAGTGAAATAAGGAGAGAATGAAAAATAAAAATAAAAAATGAGTTATTAGTGTTTTTAAAATTAATATAAAAATTTTGAATAATAATAATAATAAAATATATTATATATTCTAACATTACTTGGTTATTTATTATTTTAATATATATATATATATATATATATATAAATAATTTTTTTAAAAATTACTAAATAAAATATATTTTATCTTTATTATATATATATATATATAAATAATTTTTTTAAAAATTACTAAATAAAATATATTTTATCTTTATTATATATATATATATATATATATAATTTAATAACTAATATTTTTAAATAAATTTTAAGTGAAAATTTTGAGTAAACTATATATTTATATTACAAATTATAAATACGTTAATTATTTTAGAACATATTAATATTTTATTAAATAATTATGTTTATTCTTTTATATATATATATATATATATATGAATTAATTATATATTATTTCAAAAATTATATTGTTAATTATTAATGTAAATAAATATTATTTTATATAAAATTTTACAGTTTTTAGTAAAATCTTGAATTTATGAGTTAAAACGACTTTACGTAAAGTCTTAATTTTAAGAGCGTCGTCTGCTTAAGTATTATATTCTTATTTGTTTTAAGTTTTTATCTTATTATTACGTGATTAAATATGTTTCATTTTATTTATATATAATAATTTAATTATAAAATTTATTATAACAATCAGTGTATAGAAATAATTTTGGATAAGTTTAATTGAATTTATAGTTTATTCTCAAATACATTCAATTGGTTTATTTGTTTAAGTTTATTAGCTTATTCAGTTAAAAGGACAGAGAAAATTACATTTAAACACAAAATAAATTTAATTATAAATTTTACGCTAATTTATTATACAAAACTAGCATGTATCCCGTGCATTTGCACGAGTAATAATATAAGAAACCGTAAAAAAAATATTACGGTAAAAATGTTTATGGGCGGGTCAACCTATAATTCAACCAAAAAATCTATTTATTCTCACATATATATCCAAATTAACCACAGCTTTCGACCCGACAATTCGGACATTTTAAAAATTAAGTATCATTATATATATATTAGTTAGTTAAAAAGTTGAACTTATACTGTTAAAATGTCCCGCGGTTGAAACACAAGAGTGCCCGCCCCCTCTTTCAAGTAGGGCACTTTTTCCAGAACGCAGTCCAGGATAACCTCCACCGTGTATATATATAAATATATCTTCGATGCTGTCATTTCGAAATGTCCGCTTCAACCGCTGTTTCACCTCCCAAAGAGCAAAGTTGGCTTGAATTTCTATTACATTTAATAGAATACGTTTTCTAAGAAGATGCAGCAAAGCAGACTTCCCCTTTGAATACAAGACAAGCAATATAGCAAGGAAAGTGAAATCTGTCGAATACGGTCATTGTAAAACCTATGGCTCTTATCAGATAATAATGGGCCTAGGTTGGGCCATACGGGTCAACACTGGTGAAAAAATGGTCAAAACCGAGAGTTAAAACTCTCGGTTTTGACCTATAACTCTCGGTAAAGACACCTTATCGAAGGTTTTAGTAACTCTCGCCATCCCTCGGTATTGACTCTCTCGGGATTTCCACAAAGAGAAAAACCGAGAGTTATATGAAAACTTTCGGTTTTTCTCTTTTTGAAAAAACCGAGGGTTGTACAAATAACTTTCGGTTTTTCTCTGTGTGGAAAAACCGAGGGTTTTGCAAACAACTTTCGGTTTTTCTCATTGTAGAAAAACCAAGGGTTTTACAATTATCTTTCGGTTTTTCTCATTGTAGAAAAACCGAGGGTTTTATACAAATCTTTCGGTTTTTCTCTGTGTGGAAAAACCGAGGGTTTTGCAAACAACTTTCGGTTTTTCTCTTTGTGGAAAAACTGAGAGTGATTACAAAACTTTCGGTTTTCCCACAAAGAGGAAAAACCGAAAGTTATATGAAAACTCTCGGTTTTTCCTCTTTTGGGTAAAAACCGAGGGTTTGTCATATAACTCTCGGTTTTCTCTTTGGCTAAAAACCGAGAGTTTTCTAATATCTCTCGGTTTTTCCACAAAGAGAAAACCCGAGAGATTTCAATTTTACTTTCGGTTTTTTCCTGTAAATTTTTAAAAATGTGCGGATTATTTTGTTCACAACCAAAACCTGTTCAGCCAAACCAATATATCAATGATAAAAGAAATGCAACATACATTAAACGATCACATTAATTGATCATGAACATTGCAAAATTCGACACCAAACTAATATTCCGAACAATCTGTTCTAAATTCAACCACTAATGAAAAAATGTTTTGAATCGAAACAACCTTAGCTTGTGGGGGGAGGAAGTGGTCCTTGCCTCATATACAATTCGATTCTCTCCATTCTTGCGTTCATCTCTAACTTCTCCCCCTCCATTCTTTCCACAATTTCTTCCTTTTCCGCTTGCATTTCATCCATTCTGCGCTTACTTTCTTCATCCCTCTTCTCCAGTTCCTCCAGCTTGAGCTTCATCATTTGATTCTCTTCTAACAATCGCTCATTGTTTCGCTGTGAACTGTTTCCACTACGACGATCCTCACGAAACTGTGTGGGCCGGACGCCTGATCCCATTCTGAACACTACCCCGTGTTTTTGTTGTCCGAACACCCTCTCCGTCAATTCAAAATCCGATATTCCCGGTTCGTTACTAACAACCTCCTCCATCTCAGCCTGCACAATTCAAATAAAATATCATTTCTATAATAAAAAACTAGGCATATTCAATTCACTTACAATTTTCTCTTGCACGTGTTCGTCCGGGACGGGTGTTGGGTTTTCTTGTGTCGGTTTTGGTGTACGGGTCCTCTTGAATACTTCAATTACAGACGGTGGCCGTCCCATTTCAATCGCCTGTTGAAATAAATGATTTATATAATTAATAACAATCTTTATATTAAGTTATTACAAATAATGTACTTACCAACTCGTCTTCAATTTGTGCAAACGGTCTACTTCCCGTTCGATGCGGGAATTTCAGATTCTTCCGATTCTTCATATTTGTAGTACCGTGTCTCTGTATTTGAAATAACAAATGAAGTTAGATTAATTAATATCAACTTTTATTTGAATTATGAAACCGTACCTTAAACGTTTCTGTGAAGAAATGGTTGCGACACACAAACTCCCAATCATCTCGATCGTAGTCCGGTGGAGGATTAGCCAGTACCGCCGCCTCGTCTCCTTTGTGGACGCGGATATAATTCTTGTTCAAATCCGACCGTCATCTATCCCATATCTGATTGGCGTGTCCCAACCCGGTCTTTCGAAAATACTCAATGTCGCCATTAGTCGCTTCGAACGGATCCTGAAAAAAATAACATCCAAATGTTACAAATAATTATTTAATGACGTAATGTATAATCAAGTTATAAGTATTACCTTGATAGCAGTCCACAGTGAATCCAATTGGTCTGCACTTAAAGCCTTCCACTTGAGAAGACGGTGTGAGACGGTTGCGGGGTTCCGGATAATCGACCCCACATGTCTAGACCACCGTGTCCTTCCCACGTCTGTACCGCCTGGCCTCCCATCCTTCTCTCTAAACGTTAGAGGGATCCTCGTCCCCGCTAGCCTCTTAGACAGCGCAATATTCTTGTTCTTCCCCCGTCTTTTGCGGGCAGAAGATTCTTCAAAATTATCAAAATCTTAATTAAATATGTCAATCAATTGAAACACTAACTAATTTGTAAACAAAATACCTGTCGATGATGGGTCGGGAGTGGTCCCGTCCTCCTCCTCGTCTTCCTGCTCCTCGATAGGCTCCTCAAGACCCTCGTCTTCAGCCTCATCGCTAGGTAGGTTATCAGCGTATGTGCTCTCTATAAACTCGTGGAGATCATCATCGTCTTCAGTCTCGTATGTTTGGGGAGGCGCAGTAGCTATCGGGACCACAGAAATCGGTGGTTGGTCTCTAGAAGACGATCCTCAAAGCTTTAACGACTCGGATTGGGCAAGTAGGTTTTGGTAACTTTTATCCAATTTCTTGGGTGTCTTCCTCATACTCTTCCAAGTTGTTTTAGGACCTTCAGACATTCTTAATTCACACCATTAATAAAAATGAGTGAATAATTGAAATAAAGTAGTAATAAAAATGAATATAAAGTTAAAAACATTATTAAATCTACCTAATTAATTAATCTGAACTATATGTTTGTAAACCGCGGTTTTATTTTCGTCACAATCTTCCAACCGGGTCGGGCTGACATATCAGGGGCGTAGAATACTTGTTTTGCTTGACTCGCCAATATATACGGGTCTTGACTTTGGGTTTTCAAAATTCGGTTTACATTTACACTTACGAAGCCATATTTGTCCACTTTCACTCCTAGTTCCCCCGAGTGTGTATCAAACCACTTACACTTGAATAAAACAACTCGTTTGTGAGAATAATATTGTACTTCGATTATATCCGTCAAAACTCCATAGTACGACATGGTTTCAGATCCGTTGTACCCCTCAACAACCACCCCACTATTTTGAGTTGTCAACCCTTCGTCGTGTTTTTCTGTACAGAATTTGAATCCGTTTACTTTACACCAAATACATAGACGAGTACATACTTGGACCTTCTCCTAAGATCGTGAGGTCTCTTAATATGTCGTTAATTTCTGCTAAATGGGCGACCTATATATGTATCCGAAATGAAGTTGTTAATATGAATAAGAAGAGTTAGGATATATGGTTTGTAATTTACTCACTCGATGCTTGAAATATGCGGCAAACGTTTCTCCACTGGACTCGTTGTTATAATCTCTACAAATAGATCGAATGCTAATTAGTAACACTCTTTAATGCTAATTAGTAACAGCAACATTGAATCTTACATGTAAAAAGGTTCTGCTTCGAGACAATTTTTCAAAATGTAAGAATGAGCTGTCACTCGATCGATATAATCCAAGTTGTATACTTTTCCGTTAGATAGGTCTTCCAATGATGCAAATATTGAAATTCCAGAGATTTCAGGATGTGCATTTTCTTGATCTTGTTCCTCCATATACCTGGCACATAAACTAATACTTTCGTTAACAATATATCTCTCGCTTATAGAGGCTTCTGGGTGGTTATTATTCCGCAAATATCTTTTCATTGTACCCATGTAATGTTCAAACGGATACATCCATCGATACTGAACAGGTCCTCCAAGCAAAGCCTCAAATGACAAGTGAACCGGGAGATGCATCATGATGTCGAAGATTGACAGCGGAAAAATCATTTCAAATTTGCAAAGTGTCAATGTAATATCCATGTACAATTGTTCCAAGTCCTCTTGAATCAACTCTTTGAAGCACAACAACCGAAAGAAACGAGACAAATTTACTAACGCATCATACACATACTCTGGAAGCAATCCACGAGTTGCTAAAGGAATTAGATATTCCAACAAAATGTGACAATCATGACTCTTTAATCCCGAAAGTTTTTTCTCTTCCAAATTTACACAACCCCCGATATTTGAGCAAAACCCATCAAGCAACTTGAGATCTTTCAAGAAGTTATAAAGACGTAATTTTATTTTCGGATGTCAAAGTGAAAGGCGCTTCTGGATAATGAACAACTCCTTCATCATTTATAGGATGTAACCATGATTTTATGCCTAAGAGTTCTAAGTCTTTACGAGCTTTAGGACCATCCTTAGTATTCTCTTTCACATTCATTATTGTTCCCAACACGCTATCACAGATATTTTTCTCAATATGCATCACATCCAAATTATGTCTCAATAATAGCGATTTCCAATAAGGTAGACGGAAGAAAATGCTAAGTTTGTTCCAATTGTCTCCCCGCGTTTCATGATATATCTTGGTTCTCTTGCTCATATCCGCACTAAGAATAATGTCTTCTAGGTCTCGTGCTTGCTCATAACTTTCTTGCCCCGTTAATAATCTAGGGGGATCTCTATAATCAGTTCGACCATCAAACGACTCTTTATCCCTTCTGTATTTGTGCTTCGGTGGAAGGAAACGTCTGTGACCCAAGTAACATTGTTTGGAACCATGAACCAATCGAAGGGATACCGTGTCGTTGTTACAACAAGGACAAGCAAATTTACCTTTCGTACTCCACCCTAATAAATTCGCGTATGCGGGAAAGTCGTTAATGGTCCACAACAACGCCGCTCGCATGTTAAAGTATTGCGAGGTGTGTGCATCAAACGTTTTCACACCTGTTTGCCACAGTTCATGCAACTCTTCGATCAATGGTTGGAGAAATATGTCAATTGCATCTCCCAGACTCTTTGGACCCGGAATTAACATAGATAAGATGAAATTGCTAGAATCCATACAAGTCATGGGTGACACATTATAAGGAACGAGAATAACCGGCCAAACACTGTATGATTTTTTCCCATTTGCAAATGGCTGAAACCCATCGCTTGATAAACCCAGACTTACGTTTCGAGATTCTGAAGCAAAATCTGTATAATTTTCATCAAACGTCTTCCAAGTTAAGGAATCAGCGGGGTGTCTCAACGTATCACTATCAACTCTTCCTTCTTTATGCCATCTCATCATTGGAGCCGTTTTTGAGGACATGTATAGTCTTTGCAGTCTTGGTATTAAAGGGAAATATCTTAACACCTTTTTTGGAATGAATTTCCCGTTTTGCTTCTCCCGAACTGTCCCACTTGTTTGGTCGACTTTCCATCTTGTAAGACCGCAAACTCTGCACGAATCTTCATTTATGTCGTCCTTCCAAAATAGCATACAGTTGTTCTTACATGCATCTATCTTGTCATATTTAAGCCCGATATCAGTAATGAATTTTTTACTTTCGTAGTATGAGTTTGGCAATTGAGCGTCAATCGGTAATATGTAGTCTTTAAGTAGACGCAGCAACATATCGAACGAAGAATTCGTCCATTGACATACATTTTTTATGTGAAGTAGTTTCAGTAGTGCCGATGATTTCGTTATTCGAGCACCTTCATACAATGGTCGTTTGGAATCATCAAGCAATTTATAAAATCTTTGCGCATCTTTGACTGGTTCATCGTTGCTCGGGACGTCATTAACGTTGGGGAACATATCGTTTATAAATTCGTGCATATAACGTTCTTCGTTGACCTGTTCATTAACTGTATTATTCATCTCCTGTATCGGATCGTTGAATTCCGGCATGGCATCCTCCGACTGATCATCGTCGTCATCATCATCGTAGTCATCGGCATCTTCATCGACATCGTCATTCACCACTTGAGTAGTACGTCTTTTTTCTCCATGAAAATACCAATACTCATAATGCACATTTATTCCATAAACGATCAGGTGAGTCTTCACTTCGTCTATTTCCATAAACGGCGTGTTCAAGCATTTCACGCAGGGACATTTCATGGTTTGTCGGGATGTATTCCTAACAGCATACTCGAGGAATTTGTCAACACCTTCCTCGTAATCTGGATGATCTCGACGTAAGATCATCCAGCTTTTATCGGGTACTTCCATATTTCTAATAAAATGGAAAACAACCTGGATTATTATTTACTTAAATTTGTCTAAATTAATTAGGCTTACCTAATGTGAACATAATTTCTAACTAATCTATCATTATCCAACCAAAATTCAATTTAATCTAATATTATAACCAAAATTCCACATAAACAAACAATAATAAAACCTAACATAAATCTAACTTAAATCTAACATTATTTCATTCATACACATTTCAAAACCTATTTCAATTATAATTCAACATTATTACATTCATACACATTTCAAACCTAATCTAACATAATCTAACATAAATCAAACATAATACCTAATCTAACATACTTCAAATCTAACATAAATCTAACATGAAACTAACCTAACCATATAATAAACCAACAAGAACTAACCTTGCACAAATAGAGCGACGAAGAAGAGCAGCGGATGTAGATCGACGGGCGGACAGCGGGCGGCTGAAATTCCTAATCCAAACCTAATAACAATAACCAGCATTAATATAACCAAATATTCAAACCAATAAATCTAACCAAATTAAACTCCAATCAAACTTCAATCTAACCAAAATCAAAATTTTAACCTAAAATTCTAACCTAAACTTCAATCATATCTAACCTAAATCAAACCTCAATTAAAAAACAATCAAACCAACAAACATTCAACCAAACATATATCAAATCAATCCAAGAAAATAATCAATCCAAAACCTAAACTAACCAAAATCAAACCAAACATATATCAAATCAATCCAAGAAAATAATCAATCCAAAACCTAAACTAACCAAAATCAAACATATTTTCAACCTAATCTAACATTATCTTACAAAATCATACAACCAAACTCAATATAACCTAAAACCAAATCCAACAACCAATTACAAAAATCAAATCCAATAACATAATCCAATACATAATCTAAACTAATCAATCTAACAATAATATAAACCTAATGTAACAATTCAATATAATTAAACCCAAATCAAACTAATATCACTTAAACTAACCAAAATCAACCAAATTTTCAACCCAATCAAACAAATATAACCTAAAATCAAACAAATTAATATCAAACAAAATACCTAAAACAAAAATCTAACAATAATCTAACCTAATTGCAAAACTCTAACAAAAATCTAACAATAATCTAACCTAATTTCAAAAATTTAACACTAATCTAACCTAATCTGAAAAATCTAACAAGAATCTAAAATTAATCTAACCTAATTGCAACAATCTAACACTAATCTAACCTACTTTCAAAATAAATAATAAACTAACCTTACAGGGCGGCGGCGGCGGCAGCAGATATTCTTCACGTTTCGGCGGCGGCGGTAGAGGGCGATTCTTCAAAAGGTTCGGTGGTCTTCGGCAGGGCGGCGGCGCAAGGTCTTCGGCAGGGCGGCGGCGCAAGGTGTTCGGCAGGGAGTAGGCGCGGCGTCTTGTTCGTCGGGGAGAGAGAAGAGCGCGGCGGAGATGAGAGGAGAAGAGAGAAATGAATCGGGAAAAAGAAGAGGAAGAGGCGCGATTTTTTAATTTGATGATGTAATTTCCGAGAGTTGTATATAAAACTCTCGGTTTTACCCTTATTAAAACCCGAGAGTTGTATATAAAACTCTCGGTTTTACCCTTATAGAACCCGAGAGTTGTATATAAAACTCTCGGTTTTACCCTTATAGAACCCGAGAGTTTTATATACAACTCTCGGTTTTACCCTTATAGAACCCGAGAGTTTTATATACAACTCTCGGTTTTTAATGTTTAAATTCCGAGAGTTTTAATATAACTCTCGGTTTTTGATTTTTCAAGACATTTTTGCAATTAAATTTAAATTCACAAAAACGAGAGGCTTTTGTAAACCTGTCGTTTTTTATGCATATTTCCGAAAGTTGTATATTTAACTTTCGGTTTTACAACATGATAAATGGTAAAATTATTTGGATCCTCACTTTCTAATAACGTTGAACAACATTAATTTAACACATTTGATATCCTTAAAACATTTCCCAATCCATATGATCAAACATTACACAAATACATAGGATAATCAAACATAAACATTCATATACACTTCTATATATAATCAAACACATTCATAAACATTTTAACATTAAAGACAATCAAAATTTTTAAAATAAACTATATTACATAGAGTCTAGATTGGAAGGTGGAAAACCAATTAATTTAACAATTTTGTGAAATGATAATTCCGAAAGTTATATAATTAACTTTCGGAAATATCGATCAAAACCGAAGGGTTTATATAAAACCCTCGTTCTTGAGAAATGTAAAACCCGAAAGTTTATATAAGACTTTCGGTTTTTAGGGTTATTTCCGAAAGTTAATTATATAACTTTCGGAATTAGCACTTGACAAATTGTTAAATTCTTTGGTTTTTCACCTTCTAATGAGCTTTAACAACATTAATTTAACACATTTGATGTCTTTAAACTATTGCACAATCCATATGATCAAACATTACATACATTCATAAGATAATCAAACATGAACATTCATATAGACTTCTCTATAATAATCAAACACAATCATAAATATTTGAACATGAAACACAATATTAATTCTTAAAATACAACACAAAATTGATTATATTAGTTAGAAGTTAAGATTGGCGGGTCAAAAACAAAATTATTTAACAAACTATTTAGTGTTAAAACCGAAAGTTATAAAATTAACTTTCGGTTTTGATGTGTATTTGCGAAGGTTCAAAATATACCTCTCGGTCTTGACCTTGATCAGAAGTTTTTGGGGAATTGTTAAAACCGAGGGTTTATTTGAAAACCTTCGGTTTTACCCTTCCCCATACTTAGAAAAAAATCAGATTTTTTTAAAGAGGGGTCAAAACCGAAGGTTTATTTGAAAGCCTTCGGTTTTTACCCTTCCCCATACTTAGAAAAAAATTAGATTTTTTTAAAGAGGGGTCAAAACCGAAGGTTTATTTGAAAACCTTCGGTTTTTACCCTTCCCCATACTTAGAAAAAAATCAGATTTTTTTAAAGAGGGGTCAAAACCGAAGGTTTTCAAATAAACCTTCGGTTTTTACCCTTCCCCACACTTAGAAAAAAATCAGATTTTTTTAAAGAGGGGTCAAAACCGAAGGTTTATTTGAAAACCTTCGGTTTTTACCCTTTCCCATACTCAGAAAAAAATCAGATTTTTTTAAAGAGGGGTCAAAACCGAAGGTTTATTTGAAAACCTTCGGTTTTTACCCTTCCCCATACTTAGAAAAAAATCAGATTTTTTTAAAGAGGGGTCAAAACCGAAGGTTTATTTGAAAACCTTCGGTTTTTACCCTTCCCCATACTTAGAAAAAAATCAGATTTTTTTAAAGAGGGGTCAAAACCGAAGGTTTTCAAATAAATCTTCGGTTTTTACGCTTCCCATACTTAGAAAAAAATCAGATTTTTTTAAAAAGGGGTCAAAACCGAATGTTTTCAAATAAACCTTCGGTTTTTACCTAAAAAAAATGGTTCAAAACCGAAGGTTTTCAAATAAACCTTCGGTTTTGGAGATGCGGTTTTTTTTTAAAAAAAAGGTGAAAGTCAACAAAAACATAATTATTTAAAACATATTAAACCAAACAAACATAATAACAATAATTCATAAATATTAAAACATAACTGTCATAAACCCATAATAAATCCATAATAAATCTGGAAATTAATTATTAGAGGGGGTGGAAGGAGGGGGTGGTTGATTCAGTCGACTCCTCAACAAGACAAGTTCCTGTTCGAGATTCTCTAATCTCTGAGACATTTTGGCCCGGTCCGCTTTGATTTCACTGAGCAAACGACCTCTTTCGGCATCCCTTAATCGGATTTGTTCCATTTCCAGCGTCATCTTTCTGACCTCTTCCTCACGTGCCGCAATTTCTGATTGTGTTATCAGATTCTGGTAACACGGATGCAGTTTCTCCGGTGTACGCCGAAGTCTCTTCCATGTCGAATCACCCATATCCTAAATGCATTTCAGATATATGTATATATATATATTAATCAAACAAAATAACGTAAACTAACATAAATCTAGATCTATATATAATATATATATATATATAAACTTAAGAAATTTAAATCTTACAATAAACAAAACAAAAAAAAACCAAATCAAACAAATTACCTGAAGAGAGGAGAAGAACCCGCGGCTTAGAGGAGGCAGGCGGCGGCGGCGGCGGAATAGAGAGAAAGGAGAGATGAGCGGAATGAAAAAGAGAAGGGTTAGGGTTTGTATTTATAGAGGTTGAGGCCGAAGGTTTTCATAAAACTTTGGTTTTGATATTAGTCAAAACCGAGGGTTTATTAAAAAACCTTCGGAAAAACCAATTTCAAAAATTTGAATTTTTTTAATGAGCAAAACCGAAGGTTCTTTGTAAAACTTTCGGAAATGAAATTTTCAAAAAAGGCAAAACCGAAGGTTCTTTGAAAAACCTTCGCAATTCAAAAACCAAGGGATTTCAAAACCGAAGGTTTTTCCTAAAACCTTCGCAAATAACCCACACCCAACACTTAGAATTTTTTTGGGTTTTTTGGGAAGGTAAAAACCGAAAGTTCTTTGTGGAACTTTCGGTAATAATTAATAAACCCGAAGGGTTTACACCCCACTCGGAATCTATTTTTAATCCCGAAAGATTTGTTCCTCTCGGGAGTATTTAGGAGAGGTTTACAAAACCTTCGGGAAAAACCGTCGGTAAAGGTCCTTTTTTTACCAGTAAATCCCCGTTCGGGTGTTCTACGTCGTGGTTCTGGTACTATACGTGAGATCATGTTCGTTTTTCACCCTACTTTCCTCTCCCGTTGGTCGAGATCTTTCAGAACCTGAGTGCAAACAGTCCATTGACATTGACTCCCTCACAGCTCCTTCTCCGCATGAAGCAACTCTCTGGGTCCCGGAAGGAGCATCCTTTTCTGAAAGAAGATCGGATTGGTGAACAGGATGCTAGTGAATCAACTCTTAGGTAGCTAGAGATAGAAAACGTTTATCAAATTTTATATTGAATTTAAAATATAAAGTGTTATTAACCTAGTTGGTTAAAATAAATGTTGTACTTATTTTGTTATGTTGCAAATTTGAATCATTCATATAGCATTTATAATTTTATTTTTAATCGTTTTAAGTTTATGGGCGAGTCAACCCACAATCCGACTCAAGTATACATTATTCTCACATATATATCCAAATTAGTCACAACTCTCGATCTGGCAATCTGGACACTTTAAAAATTAAGTATATTATATATAAATATATATATAAATTATTGTAAAAAGATAAACACTCAAATTAAAAGTCGATATTTCTAACATTTTCATGTTGTTGTACCCGTACCAACATGTAGGTATTCTAATTGTAAAAGAAATTTAAAAAGAACTTAGCAATGTCAGAAACAGAGCCGTTAAAAACGGACGGCCATGATTGTGATAAACTAATTACAATATCCAGATCCAGACAAAAAGGCTGTCTCTTTTCTTATTGGCTATTCAATTCCCTAAACAAAACTATACAGTAATTTAATCACCGCATTATCCGATCCAAACATGGAAATTAAAAATGATAAAAGAATTCGTAGGTGTCTGAATCTGATACTGATACGCACTCCAATGTTGAAATAAATATACAGAGCTAGCTAGCTAGCTCACCCGGTTTCCCCTTCATCGGACCAGGGTACGTCGGAACACCACCGAACACTCAGGAAGCTCACCCAGATCCGCAAACAACGAATCCTCGTCCTGGAACAACATTCCCGTCATGTCTAGGTCTCCATCAATTGCCAACATCATCGGACTCTCCAACATGTCGGCTGAAGTCGTCACCTCCAAGTCCGAGAACCACCGGAAATCCTCCTCCTCTTCACCCAAACTCTGCTCTAGTCCTAGTACTTCTGGTGGTGGTGATGGTTGTGTGTCAACTGAGGCGGAAGTCGTGCGGCGGCGGCGGTTGTGGTGGTGGTTTTTATTTGTGGTCGCCGGATAGGAGTGATTGTGTTCACGAGAATACGTAATCATTAGCATGGTGGGATCAAGGTTGCTCCTTTCAACCTGCTTCTTCGCCGGACAACCTTTTGAACTGCTGCATCTGTAATATCCTCTGTCGACAAAACCAAACCGCCGGTGGCCGGAGATCATGAATATATATATAAATCCTGATTAATTATTATACTTAATTAATTACCTAGGGTAAGGGGAGCCCTTGATGGGTTTCTGACCGTACTTTCTCCACGCCCAAGAATCAAACGGAACTGCACTCTCCCCTTTATTAAATCGTGATCCTTCGGCCAAGTCTTTCATCGGAATTGACACAACCCGTTTCATTATTGAACCTCTATTATATTATATATTGAATCACTAATTATAAATTATCATAAGACCATTCAGAGTGGATCGAGAGAGAGAGAGAGTATATAATACTTACCCTGGTCTTTTGGCGGTCATCTTACTATCGGTGAAGAAACCGGCCTGGGATTGAGGTGATTCGTCGGCGTCACTGTTTTCCGGCGACTGGTCAATATTGTTTTCTAGGTCGTTTCCAAAAGGGTGGTTGTTAAACTTGCCGTCCATAACTATAAGAGTTAGAGAGAGAGGATGAAGAAAAATGTAGAGAGAGAAGAAGGTGATAAGGATTGGATTGGTGTTTTATTATGGGCATAATGTCGACTACTTAAAACCGTTTTTATTAATTATGTTTATATGTTTTTATTAAAGTATTTAAAAAAAAAAAAAAGACATCTTTTTTATAGAGTTAACCCAACTCATAATAATGTGTTCATTGTTCTTAATAAGAGTTAAAACAAAAAAAAAAAAAATCTTTTTTTTTATATCCAGCTAAAGTTTTTTAATTGAAAATCATATTTGATATCTTAAAAATTATTGTTTTTTCATTTAAGCTATATGAGTTCATATCTTTAATTTTAATATAATATTTTTTTTTTAATGAAAATTCACTTCAAATTATTAAGTATAATTTAAGATAAATATAATATTATCAATTTATCATCCTTAAAAAATAAAATAACTATATATATAGTTTTACATATACTATATTACAATAGTTCGATTCTTTCAAAACTTTTAATTTAAAGGAGAGAGTTAAGACTTTTAAGGATGATTTTAGTTTTTTAAAGTAATATATAGTTTTAAATGAATCTATGAACTCTATCACTTAATTTATTTTATCAGTCTTTTAATTATTTTAACTCAAATATAAATTTACGATAAAAGGAATACAGTTGTTAAGAAGTCAAAAAAAAATTGAGATAATGATAAATAATAATCAATAAAATATACATGTTCCAAATAATAATCAATAAAAAAAATATCTGTCCCAAATAATAATAAAAAATAGTCAAAAAAAAAAAAAGAAAGCTAGAAAAAAGGGTCACTAATTTCATAGTTAGGTTATAAATTAGGTGTGACTGCAATAATCACACCGATACAGACTTTTATGCAATGTTTATGAACATTAAACTTAACTACTAATATATTAATTTTATTTGTTTCTGAATAAAATATATACTTTTTTTTATAAGACTCAAACTATTAAAATTTGGTTTTATTAAAATAAATCAAAAAATACAATCCCTCAAATGACAAAATTCTATTCCAACTTAAAACATGTTAAACTGAGAATTAAAAGAATAAAAAAAAACATATTCTCAAATAAAACAATTCAAATCAAACTAATATAAAATCCATATTGATTCTTATCCGCTTAGAGTTAAGATCCAGCTTTTCCTTTATTGAAATATTATTTTTAGTAAAGTATTATAATAACAACCTTTACCCAGTTATTAATAATTAAAATATTATAAAATATCATAGATTCCCAATAATAATGCATCGTGACAGGTACAGCGACCAATATTAATTATGCATTATTTTAGTTAGGCACTCTTTATAAGCTATATATATATATATATATATATACCTTGATTTATCTTGTCATTATTTTAGGAGAAACTATATATATATATGGGTTAAATATTAGATTTGTTTATAATTTTGAAATATATGCTCAAATTTATCCGATCTAAAAATATATGGTTTGTATGTGAGCAGACAGACATTTAATACAATCAAAAGAGTTCAATAAAATTAATAAATTATTAAAATAAAATCTTTTAACAATAATTGAACTAATTTTTATATAATATAATTTATTATCTTTAAATAATTTCTTAGTTTATAAAATAAAATAAAATATACATATATATATATATAGGGCCAGCATAATTATTAAATTCATTAAGACTATCTATATTCTATAGTGAAGATTAATAAAATAATTAGACCTTATCTGTTTGAAGCAGGGATCATGCCCGCCGGCCATTAATATCTTAGTATTAAATACTTCTATATACATGATTTGTGTATTGTTAATATTATTTCAGAAAGTAATTTTCAGGTTTCAGCATTGATTTGCTTTAAGATAATGTAAGAAATTAATAGATATCTGAACATTTACAGATTATTGGAACTCAATAGATTGAAGAAAATGACCGTTAATTTCTTAAGAACATTGTTCCCCTTTTCAATTTGCATGTTAATTACTAGAAGTGAAAGTCTCAAACTATGTTTTACCTTTATTTATAAAAACAAATAATTAAATTTGTAGGTTTTATTTTACAAAATAAATATCACGTTTGAGTAAGAATTCATGTTTCTTATTTTAAATTCAAGAAGAATAAAAAGCCTTGCACAATTGAAAATGTAAAAAACTTGAGCTTTAAATGACACCATTTAAAGTTCAAATTTCATATAATAAAAACTTATCAAAATTAAGATCCAAACAATAATTTAAGAAGGTTGTACAAAATTTTGTGTTGTATAAAAACTTATCAAAATTAAGATCCAAACAAAATTAAGATCCAAACATTTAAAGCTTTAATGTTTTTCATTTATTTAAAAACACATCTTTCATTTTCAAATTTAATCTTTTAAGTGAGGAAACTTAGCTTAACAAATAACTTGCACAATTTGACATTATCTATAAAATTTGATTTAAAATTGAAAATGGAATACAATTTCACTTATGCTATTGTCAACTCTCACTAGTGGAAAATGAAGTTTTGGTAACGAATTTTTGTAACGGCGCTATAGCGCCCTTACTGAAAATTTTTATCAGTAACGGTTTAATATATCTGCTACTGATATCAAGATATTAGTAACGGCCATTTAAAACCGTTACTGATAAAAACTTTCAGTAACGGTCATAAGGAATAGCCGTTACAGACACTAGTGTTTTTTATTCTTTTTTTCGAAATGAGAATATCAGTAACGGTTTTAATGATAACCGTTACTGATATGCATTCATTTAAAAAATTTCTTAGTAGAAAAATGGGTATCAGTAAGGGCGAAAACCGTTACTGAAAGCCTCAAAAACCGTTACTAATAACATTCTGTAACGGCGAATAAAACCGTTACCATTCGTTACAAAAACAAGCGTTACTGATACTCTTCTAGTATCAGTAACGGTTTTCAAAAGCCGTTACTGATACTCCTCTAATAACAGTAATGGTTTTAGCCAAGGTTAAATCGTTACAGATAAAGCATTAGTAACGGTTTTAGCCAACGTTAAACCGTTACAGATAAATCATTATTAGTAACTGTTTTTTATTTATAAAACCGTTACTAATATATTATTAGTAACCGTTTTCTTATTTATAAAACCGTTACTGATATATTACTAGTAACGATTTTCTTATGTTTAATACCGTTACTAAAAAACATAATCATTTTTTTTTAATATTTCATATTTGTACCTATATAAACAATAATAATTATCCATTTTGCAAAATCATTAATATATTCCAAAATCACAATCATCAATCTAAAAATCATAATCATAATCCAAAAACCACAATCATCCACAAATCACAATCATAAATCCACAATTCATCATTAGGCTGTTAAACAATATAAAGTATTGTACACTTCAATTAAACGTTGTCAACATTAAATAGATCTAGGAGTTGGTTGTTTAGGTCTTACATCTTGCTCCGATATTAAAATAACTTGATCATAAACTTCATCAGAGTCTTGCTCGGCCTACACATCAAATAAAGAAAACCTACCCATCAAATAAAGAAAGATAAAAAAAATTTTGAATGTGTATGACTAAGGTTAATTTTTTGTCCATAATCTCATCCATAATGTTTTTGGATGCAGGTGTTTCCAAATGGGGTCCAAAAAAAGGGAATTTGCAAGAAACCAAAGATCACATTATCCGGAACAGTTATTTCTTATAGATGCAAATTATCACAGCCAGTAGGAGTTCTTGAAAGTCTGTATGCAAATTATTCTAACATGACCAATCCATCTAGGTCTGTTTCCTTATTATTTCTAATTTTTTTACTTTTTCAATACCATCTTGAAATCCTTGTTTATTTTTTCTATCAAGGATTCAAATGTTAAAATTTAGAGCATTTTTTCCATCTAACCTGACCATTGATGTCATTTCCTTCAAGCAACTGAGTTTTGAAATTACTGGTGTCTCCTTCAGAACAAGGAACCAATCAACTTGGTGGCTGTGCAATAGTTTGAGACATCAACTGCCCATTTTGAGGGTGAGTCATTGATGTGTAAGACTTCTTCTGTGGATGTGCAACAGGTAATATGTGTTTAACATAGCATATACTATTTAAGGGGAAGCATGTTCAACTATTAGAGTTAGATACTTAGAGATGATCCTTGAGTGACATAATCTCAAAAGCTATATACAAAACTGAAAAATAGTTGGAAACACAGTCATCATGGTATGCTACTTACAGCCAAAGGCCGTTTGTTTACTGGCACCGAACAAGTCCTTCCCTCCAACCCTGCAGAAGTTAGAAACCAATGTTTATGACCTACCTACAATAGAAGTCTCATGGCATATAAGTTGAAAATGACAATTTTTATGCAAATATAGCATAAGGTGAAACAAGTTCACAAACATTAACATAAAAGACTTTTAATGTAGCAATCTCTGAAAAGATTATTATTTATCCATGTGCCAATAAATTAATTTTTTTCTTTTTTGACAATTAATTAAGCATATGATGTTCCATTAACTAATTCACTTCACGCATTACAAGAAAATGGTTCACAACTTTTAAAACCAAGTATTATAATTTCAGGAATAACTTGGGCATGATAACATTCCAGGAGATACTCGCCAACTGTAAACTAATTGACATAACAAACATTGAAAATCACTTTGAACTATGACATAAGGAGAACTAATTTTGTGAATGTTGTTACTTTTAAGGTCTTGAAGTTAATAATTAGATATTACTCTAGTGTGAAGGAAAGTATTGATATTTTCCTTCTTTCAAGGTAATAACAAAGATAAAATGTTCAGTACCCACTTTCAATGCTTTATACTTCAAACCGACAATTTATTAACATTACTGTACTGCAAAAGTAGTATATTTGCAAGATTATTAAGCAAGATAAAAAATCCCATAAAACAAATAAACAAAGGACATCTTTTGAGGAAGAGCTAAATAAATTATCAAGTCAAGTAATATATGAGAGTTAAAATGTGATCAATCTTAGCCTCTTAGGGGTACAAAAGCAAGCTTTTGTCCTTTATTCATCATGCATTTCTTCACTATACCAATTGCTGATATACTAAGTCTAAGAGCAGCATCTATGATAAACTGATTGATTCAAGATAATGATGAAAAACTCTACCTCATGTTAGAAAAATGAGAAGTTTCCGGTAATACAGCAAATCGATATCACAAACAGACCCATATTTGGATGTCCTCCTCTTGGTAAGTCAGCATTAGAAGCTATATCCAGAGTCGAATTCATGCGAACAGTATTTCCTATATTAGTCTCAAGCTCATTCTGCAACAAACACAACTATGTTCAACTTGAAATCCATCAAATATGAATCGGTCAATAGGAAACAATAAGGAATGTTTCCCATACCTTAGATGTCTGTTGCTGAGTACTTCCATTATGAAACTGCTGAGAGTAGCTGCCAAAATGGATTGCAGATCAAAAGAGCCTAAATATAGCATACTGAAGTACACAAGGACTAGAATTGTAGCAAATTAACAATTTCAAAAACACCAATGAATCAGAAAGTTCCTCCTATAAAAACAATCAAAATGAGAGCTCGTAGTCTCCACTCCTGAATTGGCTAAAATACCAAAACAATACATTTATAATTGTTTGGAAATTTTGCCTGGAAAACTCTGTCGCATCTCTCCCAGGAGGATATATGGAGGTGAATGAGTCTTACCTAGGACGGTCCTGTTGACTTGTCAACATTAGGAAGGCATGCATTGACATTGAAATTAGCCGAAGAAAGCCTTGAATCTAACTGCTCAATTGCATATGTGAAGAAACCTGTACGTTTCTCTACTGATTCATATGTGGCGATTGCATAGTATGTGCGTTATGGAACTGATTTGCAGCAGTTGGTTTATCCTGAGAATCAATTAGCACTAAATCATATAATTACAATAACCAGAACATGAAGCAGACGAATCTCACTTTACAAAAATTAAACCTGAACAGAATTTTCATTCGTAGCCTGGAGACGCCTCAAGAACTTAGTGCTGTACATATCCCAAAATGCAATCCACTAATCTGTAAAAAAACCTCCAAAGGAATCACTCGCTGAAACAAATTCACACATTTGACATTAGTATCAGTAAGGGTTTTCGAAAACCGTTACTGATACTTCTTGTGAAAATTTTTAAAGAAAGGCATATTAGTAACGGTTTTAAGGATAACCGTTACTAATATCTAAGGGTATCAGTAACGGTTTTAGTATAGCCGTTACAAATATATATATCAGTAAGGGTTTTTGAAAACCGTTACCGATACCTCTTATGAAATTTTTTAAATGAATGCATATCAGTAACGGTTATCATTAAAACCGTTACTGATATTCTCATTTCGAAAAAAAGAATAAAAAACACTAGTGTCTGTAACGGCTATTCCTTATGACCGTTACTGAAAGTTTTTATCAGTAACGATTTTAAATGGTCGTTACTGATATCTTGATATCAGTAGCGGATATATTAAACCGTTACTGATAAAAATTTTCAGTAAGGGCGCTATAGCGCCGTTACAAAAATTCGTTACCAAAACTTCATTTTCCACTAGTGATATATATATAATGATGCTTAATAAAAAAAAAAGGAATGATACAAAGCGCGATTTGGGAACCGCGATTGGCCCAACGATGCCTACGTGGAGCTACGTGGGTGACAAAATGAAAAAAAAAAACTAAAAACCCTAGCAACTTTCATTCCGTGTTCATTCCGCTTCCTTCCCTCTCACTAAAAACCAGGATTCTTATATTTTTTTTTTTCTTTTTTCTTCTTCATCCTCATAATCTCTTCTCCTGCAACTGCATGTCATCGATGCCTGCATAACTCGAAGGTCACCTACTTCTCCAGCGCATCTGTCATTTCTCGTAAGAATTCATCTTCATCATCATAAACTTCACAGCAGTTTGATGTTTTTCTCCATTTCCACCATTCACGGGTTAGATTTCACTCTGAACAGCTCTGCTGAAAATGGATCGCATTTCTAAATAATGCAAGTTAAAGTCATATGGATGATTTAAGGAGAGAAGCGCAGGCGGGATCGGAGATGTTCATTGATTCGAATTAGTTCTTCCAGAGTAAATCATCGGCGCTGTCACAACAGATGTTGTCATTGTAGGGACAGAATGTTAGAGAAACATTTGGCGTAAAAGAGGCAGCTTCAAGGAGAAGAAAAACATGTTTTTTTTAACCCATCTCATGTTTCATAATCTAATAATGAAGAAAACTTACTTGAATCTGTACATAGAGGGAGTGAGAACGATGGAGAAACAAGTAAGAATAACATGAAAATGGATAACACGACGAAAAGACAAGTACTGGCCATTTGCTTCACCGGAGATGGTTTCCGATCTCTTCTCTCTCTACTCCATGAAAAATATAGATTCAAATGCTTCAAACGGTGAAATAGAGTTTACGTACGTTTGCGATGGAGAAAACGAAGCTTCAAATGTTTTAAATGGTTTAAGCGTGGAACGAAGCACAGAGCTTTCCGACGACGGAGAAAACATAATAGAGCATGGAGTTTGCGGTTGACGGAGAAAACAAAATTTTTTGATGGAGAAAAGGGAGCAGAGCTACGATGATGAAAATGGGCGAGCTTGATGGAGAGCGCCTCTTTTAGAGGAAGTTGCCCTATTATTCTAAAAAAAAATCACGTTGTCGTTCCACGTAGGCATCGTTGGGTCATTCGCTGTCCTAAGTCGCGCTATGTATCATTTTTCATAAAAAAAAGGTGGGTGACATCCACGCTCTCAACGCATTCATTTGAGTTTCTACATATTTTCTTTCTTCTATCATAATTATATCTACATAAATATTAATTTATCTCTCCTACAATAATTATTAATTTGTCTCTCATATAATATATATTTTTTCACATAAATTATATAAAATATATATTACCTTATTAATAATTTTATATTTAATATTAAATATTTGTATATAAAAATATTTATAATATAATTCTGATTTATCAATAATTTTATATAAATACAAACTTTTTCATATTATCACACAAATAAATTTTATACTTTTTTTAATAAAAGATTATATATATATTTTAATTTATTTAAAAAATAAATATTTTAAAAACAAATAACATCTCTCACCTAAAATTAATATATATTAATTTACCTTCCTAATTAATTTTTTTTATTTTCTCTTTAATCTTTTATATATATATATAGAGGTGAGGAGTGATAGAGTGAGAGAATTTAGTGAGGGAATTTGGTGAGGGAATGACGTGACATCACCTTCATTGGTTGGAAAATGTAAAAGTGGAAGGAAAGAGAGAAAATTTGATTTTTTCAACGAATAAGATTATGCCACGTCATTCCCTCACCAAATTCCCTCACCTAATCATTTCTCATATATATATATATATATATATATATATATATATATATATATATATATATATATATAATAAAATAAAATAAAATATTATATATATTTTAATTTATTTAAAAAATAAATATTTTAAAAACAAATAACATCTCTTACCTAAAATTTATATATATTAATTTACAATTCTATTTTTTTTTCTTTCTCATCTTTTATATATATATATATATATATATATATATATATATATATATATATATATATATATATATATATATATATATATATATATATATATATTTATAATATACCTAATAATAATAATTCTCAAATTCTCCTATCATTACTAATTACTAATTACTAATTATCATTACTAATTACTAATTACTAATTACTAATGTAACTCTTATTTCATAATTACTAATTTATCTCTCTTTTCATAATTACTATTTTTTTTCGTTTTTATCTCAAATTCTCTCTTATCATTACTAATTTAACTCTTAATTCATAAATACTAATTTATCTCTCTTTTCATAATTACTAATTTCTCTTTCTTTTTGTTTTTATTTTTTTTCTCTTACTACCCTTCCATGTTGTAACTACATGTATCCTTAAGGTACACATTTTGATTTATCTTGTATCCTGTTAGTGCCCGGCCCAATATGTTTGAAGACATTATGCAAGATATCAAATGTGGCCCTAAGTACTCCAAAAAAAAGAAAAACACCAAAACTACAAACATAATATCATAAATAAATATCTATGCATACCAATAGTTAATATCACAACAACAAAAAAATAAAAAAATCAAGGAAAATTTTATGGTAAAGCTTATTGAATTTACTTCAATAACAAATGCTCTTGTTACATTGTCTTTAAAAGGAATGACCAAAAGTCTGAAATCTATTAGAAAGACACGACATGCAATACAATTCTACTAGAATTTTACCAATTTGAATCAGTCAATGCAATACTATTTTCTGAAAATTGATCTTCTTGCACTCTTAGATGCGAAATCATCAATTAACCTATCATAGTCAAGTTTTTCCAAAAACTCATGTTCAATAGAAATCAAAGCCAAAGCATTTAGTCTTTCTTGTCAAACGCAAGTAATATTTCAATATTTTTAGCTTTGAAAAGCTTCTTTCAGTTGATGCTATTGTCACTGAAATTGTTAACATAATTCTATATGCAAGACAACTAGTAGGATAAAAATTAGCTCTTTTCAAGAAATTTAGGATTGCACTGGTTGAATCAAGCTCATTTGGTAAATGTTTTGTAATAGTCTCAATTCATTTAATAAATCCTCATCGTTAATGTCAGAAGTGTGGTCATTCTCCAACTTCTTCTCAAGGTTGTTGCAACTTCTTTTTAGGTTAACAGAATCCAGGGACTTTAGTTTCTCTGTCGTAAATAAGAACTCAAATGTCTCCTCATATTGCTCATATTGCTCAAACCTTTTCTCCAATGAACCGATTGCTTCATCAATTATGTATAAAAAGTAATGAATTCTGAAGGATTTTTTACTTGATTCTTCGATAGGTGGTTCAGATGGTTGATTTTCAGAGTCAATCTCATCAAAATATTTTTTCTTAAGAACTTTTCTTTTTCTTCTCTGGAAACACTGGATCAATATACAATTCAACAACAATTTCTTTGGCACAATTCAACGCATTCTCAAACCCTACTTCTTTGTACTCTCTAAAGAATGCAATAAGTGCCTTCACACTATCCATTGCTACATCAATCCGCATATTTTCAGACTGCAATTGTTTACTGGCAATATAAAATAAAATGATTAAAAATGATGAAAATAAAAAATAAATATCGAATATTTGAGATTTTCTACTTTGGATTTAATATGTTGATATTTGTTTAGATTTTTTATGATGTTCATTTTTGTAGTCTTAGTTATAAATTGGTTATTAATACACTAATTTAGGCGAAAATAATAAGTATTCAACGCATTCTCAAACCCTACTTCTTTGTACTCTCTAAAGAATGCAATAAGTGCCTTCACACTATCCATTGCTACATCAATCCACATATTTTCAGATTACAATTGTTTACTGACAATATAAAAATAAAATGATAAAAAATGATGAAAGATTTAAGATTTTCTACTTTGGATTTAATATGTTGATATTTGTTTAGATTTTTTATGATGTTCATTTTTGTAGTCTTAGTTATAAATTGGTTATTAATACACTAATTTAGGTGAAAATAATAAGTATTAATGTCAACGTGTATTTCTACGCCGTTGTCGGGGATTG